>NW_025544777.1:2605802-2866179 GCF_000003525.1 Blastomyces dermatitidis ER-3 | reverse complement strand
TGAGATTCACACTCTCAAGCAGCATTACACTCTTCTCATGCTAATCAATCCTTGAATGTGTAAACTCAATGGCTCTCCTGAGTGATGTTGTGTTAATTTCCATTGTTTGTGCTGTTACTGTGTTCTTGTCTATTTTACTAGTGACTATCCTTTGCCTACGCTATCGCCGGAAGAATATCCTCCATTCCAATGGGCCCAATTCCAATTTATACCCCCAGTCGCGTGGGTTATTCCATTCAACATTTCCTTTTTCAAACGCCGGCGCAAGGCAATGGTCTGCAATTAGCTCCACGGAAAATATCCGCGGGCAAGTGTCTTCTCCGGCTATTCTGGAACCGGCTCCCTGCCATACTTCTGAAAGGAGATCTTCGCGTATGTCGACATTATCGTCGCGTAATTCGCGTCGCCTGCACAAGAAATCAAGTAGGGACATACCTCTCGAGTCTGTCCCACCTCCATGTTCGTATACAGGCCCCTCGGATGTTGCGAACATTGATTCATCTCCTCGCTCAATCGCAGAGCTTCAGGCAGACTGCATTCCAAAGAGGAAACCACCTCTGCCGCATGACGACACCACCAATGAGGATGCAGGGGCCCGTATCACTTCATGGCCACTGACAAGAAAAGGGTCATACTATGATATTACTGCAACAATGCGAGGAGGCCCATATTTGGTGGATTCTGAATTATCCAAAAGACGGTCTGAATGGATTCTACGCCAAGTTCCGGGCTCTCCTCCAAAGCACGATGTACCCCCATTGCCAGCTCTGCGTCCGCCTGTGGTGCCTGATCTGACCAGACAAAATTCCATGCTACTTTCAAACAAGAGTCTGGACACTGCAGGCAGCTCTATACTTGACGATCCTGTCCGGGAGAGCTTGAATGATTCAGTTGATTTAGAGACGGCCAGAGAACCCTATCCTAGGACTCATGAACGGTATACTTCGACAGGTGGGTGGTGGCTATCAGCCTCTGCCGCAGGCGGACCGGTATCCCGTATCCCACCAGCAACGTCACCCCGGCGCTACAGCTCGACGTCTACTAGCTCATACAGGAACGTCCAAGATCACGGTTCTCCCAGACGAAGCGCGTCGATGCATTACCCAGAAAAATCGTCTCACATTTTGGGTGTCCAGTCGCCAACTAGCATCTGCCAGCTGCATGCCCCTTCGCCCGGAGTATCGCGTTCACTCACGAGTGGCCCATGGATTCAAACTAATACCAGTAATCGAATGGGTCAACTGCCTACCACAAACAAAGCAATCACGTCTTCCATCCATGAAAGTGGATGTAGGTTGGACCAACCACACTCTCAGTCAGCCATATTGAAGCCTATCACTGAGAACGGGAAGAATTGTGGAACTCGACAGTTGTCAAACGCCAATGGTTGTGCATCCAAGCGAGCTCAATGTGCTGCTGGTTCATCACGCGTATCAACCCGGCGGAAAATATCTATCGACGAGGAAAAGAAGGGACATCAACGCCGAAAGAGTGTCAGGTTATCCGTGTGTCAACAAAACCCCATTCCAACTTCATTGTCGCCAACTATTGAGGAGTTGGAAGAGAGTTCTTGTAAATCAACACCTCCACCAAAAGCCGTTACCCCGACCCGTCAAATCAATGAATCTTCTGAACTCCCACCGTCCACTGAGGATTCTAAAAGCCCTTTTGATAACGACGAGCAGAACTTGGCCGACGATGAAGGCGGGGAACCTACGCCTACTCCAATTGACCGTGGCGTAGAAACGAAAAACCTGTCGACACCAAGTCCTTCCAGCGTACTAAACACTTCCCAAAGCCCCACTGATGAAAGACCAGGCATTCCCCGTCGTTCATCGCTCCGCCGAATCACGTCGACGAGTGTACGATCCCAACATCAAGCTCAGTCCCAACCTGCGCGCTCCACATCAGTAACGTCTACTATTACTACTACGCCTACAAGCGAGCACCACGCATCGGCTCCATCGACAACCACGTCCACGCATACAGTATCCAGTTTCCCTGTTTTCGAGAGTCATGCAAACAATATCGCGAATGTGGACAAAGATGCGAGGAATCTCAATAGAAGCGGTCGCCCTACGAGGAACGCTTTTGCTCTCCCCGAAAACTCTGAATTGGAAGAAGAAACGTCAGGGGGGAAGAAGCCAAGACCCCTGCCTGTCCTACCCATCCCAAAAGTGTCACAACCGCCATCCCGCTCCCGCGCCCCCAAATTTCGAGTAGCACTCACAACCATAAAATCTGTCTCCAATATCGCGATGCATGATGAGCCTTATGGAGGTTGTTGTGAGGGTAGTGACAAGGAGAATGGCGGTAATGCTACCACTAAATGTGACGATGGTAGCGAAACTCCCACTCCGAAACCCAGCCCATCCCAGTATCATCAGTTGGGAAAAGAGGAAGCTGGAGCTAGATCTTCTATTCAACAAGAGGGAACTAAATCACCTTCTGACAGACAGAAAAGATCCGCAGCGCCGCCGGTTTCGACGCCGTTGAAAGCAGGAACTGGATTGGGGGCAGAACAACTGACTTCATCGATTGTGAGAACTCCTGGGAGCATGTATGATCAGTTTGGATTTTTGAAGGAGTGAAGGTGATGGACAGCCCTGCTTGATGAAATATGGGCGAGAGTAAGGTAGGTATGGAATATGGTGCACGGCAAAGATGAGTTATTATTGTTGTCGCTCTTGAATTTTAATTGCTATTGGTTCTAGGTAGTTATGTCTTCTATTTGGAATTGTTTGAACTACTACTTGGTGCATATCCATTTAGGGTCCTCTGTCATACGTTGCTCTTCTCCGTTCTGATCCTGTTGGCTTTCTTTTCTCGCGCTTAGCCTTTTGTGAGTTGGTCTCTTGTTTGGCATGTTTACTAATGGGAATGGGGGTAGTATTTCGCTGACTTCAATAATTTGTCCTGGATGTCTATTTGATGTCGTGTTAGCTTGCTCGTATGCTTTTTTTTTTTTTTTTTTTGATTTCGATCCTGGGAGAAGCTGGAAGATGTAAGTGCATACGATCTTGATCATTTCCGTTTCCTCCTCCTGTAGGTAACGGTGCCGCTTCTGCTTGCCGTTGTATTCGATTTGCGTGGACTGTGCAATTGTTGTTTGTTTCACCCGTCTATTTCTCGAAGCCGTTGATCGTTGTCTTAATGTTTAATTGCACCCGTTGTAGGCCTCTCACGATGAGCACACCCTGTCTGAAACCAAACAAATACAATTAATCTTCTTTTCATGGCTATACCTTCCTACCTACCAAGGTAAATTATCTAATACATAAGCCAGAAAACTCACCTCGAGGTATGAAAGAGAAAAATATCATAAAACATCCAAATTTACAGATTATTCCTTTTTGAAACAATAGTTAACACTCAACCCGTTCTCCTCCACTTCGTCTCCTCCCCACCCTCACCCGCATCCGCCTCGCAACCGACCCTCGCATTATCCTCACCCCCTTCCTCACGAGGCCTAACCGTCCCCGCCCCTGGGCCCAAAGAAACTCCACCCGACCCTTCGCCCTGCTCACCCTCATTACCATCCCCCCCTTTCCAATTCCCTTCCTCATCAAAATACTCATGCACATTCTCCGCCGTAATCCAACCTCCACTCCCGGGCATCGCAGGCGGTAGGCCGCCAGCGTTATTGCCAGGAATGATCACGCCGTTCTGATACAAGATACTACTATCCAGTTGTTGGGTTGGGTTATCCTGCATATCCGTGTCACCTTCGTCGTCGCTTCCAGGTTGCGAGGGTGGGTCTGGGTGCAGGTTCGAGCAGGCTGAGACGGCGGCAAAGAGGTCTTGTGTTGGGGTTTGGCTGGGTTTGTTTTCCTCTTCTTCTGTAGTGATGAGGTTGTCTTCTTGCTGTTGTTGCTGTTGCTGTTGTTCTTGTGCTTGAGGTTGTGGTTGTGGTTGGGGAGGCGGAGGCGGAGGTACAATTGTTAGACATATGCTACCTTCTTCCATGTCCTCATCCTCCTGGTTGTCATTACTGTCTGTTGCAAGTTGCATATATAGCCCCTGCACAGTATTTTCATCTCCAGTGGATGGAGTCGCGAGGGGATTGGAGTTAGGTATTTGCAGGCGCTGAATCGCATGCAGGGAGATGGATGGGTATGGGATTGTGACACCGGTTTTAGAAGGCTGGGAGTAGAGGAGTAGGCGCCTGTTTCAACGTTAGAGGTGCGAACATCCTCGTAGAAATATCATATACGTGGGGGAATGTATATCCATACTCAGATGTTACCCAAACATCGATCCCATCTATCACAATCTCTTTCTCCCGATCCGAACTCGCGGCCGCGGGAGCTGTAGCGGAAACGGAAGTTTCACCAACTGGAGTGCCATTCACAGCTTCAGCTCCCGTCACACTTGGTCGCAACCCGCTCAAGGCAGCGGATTTGCTTAATTCCCTTTCTAAAATCACTATTTTACATCGTTCGCTCAAATGGTGCAGGATCGGGGGGCCTGAGTAGAACGATACTGGGGTATGCGATTGGTGTTCGGCAAGCGGAATAAATGAGGAGGCTTCCGGGGGATTGTGAAGGACTTCCATTGCGAATGTGAGGCGATTTCTGGTCAGGTTGATAAAACTTCCAAACGGAGCTTTGGGTGTTGTAGCGCGGTCGATGTCGCTATCACTGTCCGTTCGCGATCTGTTCCTGCGGCGAGAAGGCGGGATTTTGTTGGTGACTAAGCAGAGCATGCTTTCGTCCGCTCCAGCCTCAGCGACCACTTTAGCATACTATATATACATACAAGGGAGTGGATTCACAACATTTATGATATTCTTGTTATAGATACACTAAATACTATCGTGTGGTGTATGTACATCTACATACATGCTCATATATACCCAAGAGACAACGCTCCTGGAGGTAGGGGAGGGAAGCATGAAACGACAGCGAGAAACCAGGGCCATGTATACGGAGCAATAGTATGAGCCGCCTTCCAGCACAGTCGTAACTGGTTTTGAAATTCCTTACTTTTTCCATTATGCCTTATTTATGTATTTATGAATGGGAGTCTTCCTATCAAGCCTTCTATGGGCTGACCCGTCAAGATTTTTAACAAAATGTTCTCTACCATCCATACTGCCTCTGGAACAATTTGCCCACCAGCTACCATGAGCTTTGCAACCAAAGGCGCGAGGGTTACCGCGTTTGTTTGTTTAGATGGTCGCTCCCATCCCTCATCATATGGCAACCGTTCTTGCTCTATGTTTTCAATTAGAGATCTGATACAAGGTACTGGTGCATATGCCTAGGATTTCTAAATGTACAGTACTCCGTACATGTACTCACCGAAGAAAATCCTGATCCAATCAACCTGGGGATGTCCTGTATCAGGGTTCCCAAACACACTTAAATACTGCGCAGTTTCAGTATAGCTAATGACGACATCTTTCGCATTAAACGTAAAGTCGGGATTTCGTACTCTTTCTGTTTTGATGCGATTTAGCCGAGCCTTAGCAGCTGCTAGAAAGCTTACGGTTTCGTCGTGTCTGAAATAGTCGAGAACGCTCTGCCAGATTGTCTCGTTGAAGCTGTTATTGTCGCCAAAGAATATGTCACTTCGTGATAAGCTTGCATCGTGTTCGGCAAACAAGTCGTGATTCGCCAGATCGTCTAAGTTGAAGTAAAGCTGAAGCGGGTTTTTCGCCCCTATCATCCCTCCAGTTCCGGCAACAAGGGTGAGGTCAAATCCAACATTTAAACCCTCTGATATGCCTTCAAGTAAGGTCGGATAAGTCATTCGCTTGCCATTGTGAGGCAGTATGCCATGGTTTGCAAGGCTGTTCAGTGCAGGGCATGGCCCACGGACTGTCAATATTGTCAGAATTATAAAATTGTCCGAGAAAAACCTTTGGCCAAAATATCTTACCGTCACCCGGCCCTGGTGGACGCCATCGTGCGTAATCCGCTGCTGCATACACCGAACTAAAGCTCACGACGGATGCCACAGTCACGGCCGCCATCATTACTCGCGATATCCCCATCTCTGGTATGTGTGTCGTTGGTTGAGCCTAGAAGGAAAAGCGCACGCAAAAACGAATCAAAGCCGTACGAGAAGAAATATAAAAGCTATAGAGGTTGATTTCACTCTCCGTCCATGATATATGTGGGACATTGTGGCTGTCGTTTTGGTAAGGAACGCTAACGGGCAGAGAGCGATATAGGCAGGATGGGAGCATTGCACCAAGGAGAACGATGCCGTCAACGAAGTAGCCTTAAAGATACCTACGCACGGCGCCCCACAACAATATAGGATCTTCTCAGGTACTTGTCCACCCCAAGGCCAGACATCTACTTCATCTGGAAATTGAGCAAGATCTACAAAGGAAAGGCTTTCGTACTCCATAGCGGAGCTCAATCGAGTATTTTGCTCAGGCTATTAGAAAGGCCTCCCAACGCCGTTACCAGCGCTGGTCGCACCTTGGCTCGGATAGGTACCATAGCATAGCTATCAGACGTGGATGGTCCGTGGGCATCCAATCCGGCAATTCCTCACCAGCTACGTGGTTGCGCGAACTCCGACCCTCCTTGCAAAGTGCCAAGAAAAGAGCTGATTGTGATTCTGTCGATCAGAGGATCTTCAGTGGCTTGAACGTCACTTACATTGATTGGGGATGACTAGGGGGGAGCTCCCGGAGACGAGTTACAACGGTGTGATTGATTGATTCATTTTTTCCGCAGATGTTGAAATGGCACGCACAGGGGGAAGAAGAGAGTTGTTGGTTGGTTATGCTAGGTGAATTGCTTCAAAATAGAGCAAGCACTACACGAATCCCGAGTATCCTATCACCCACCTTCGGCGCTTAGTACCGCGTACTTTCGATAGAAACAGAGATCGAACCAGAGCCTGAAGCACCGGAAATCGAAATTTCAGCGTACAAGAAAGGGAAAGAATTTATACAACTATATATCGTATTAAAGTCGCCATACAACCCGTAGACAAACCCTAAAAACCCTACTATACACCCTAACCTCACCAAAGTTTTCAAAATATCATTCGCTCCCAGGTATTCAATCAAAAACCTCCAACTTTACACTTCAGATGTGTCTGTTTCGTTGTGTTGTCAGCAGAGTTAATTTCGAAGGGAGGAGATTTCATTGGGAAACCACCCAACGAAAGCTAGCATTTGGTCATTATGCAGCAATCTATCCCTTTATCACATCGAGTTACTTGTTCAACGACGACATTCGGTTCCTTCGCATCCAAGTTTCTAGATGTGCGGGGTCTCCAGCAAACCCACAAGCCACGGAATTACACCGCTATTGCTCGACCATCGTGACGGGCCTATCTCAAGGGTGCATTTTTATACTAAACCAACAAAAAGGTATATCGAACCTTATCGTCAAGGTCCTATGGCTGCTAAGAAAAAGTGAAAACACGGATGATTCCCACAAAAGTTACTCGGCATTAAAATCCCAACCAGAATATTTCAGCCACGCTCAAACGGGTGTTACAAATATACTGCGTAACTACTTGCTTGACCCAAGGAGTGACCCGCTATGCTAATCCGGTTAGAGTTTAGTCAAAAACACCTAAATCTCAACCTCATTTTTGAGCCTAAGTAGCTTGCAGGAACGAAGGAAAAGACATTTGTTCAAAGAAAATATCCACATTATTGGAATATTGACCACAGGGTTAATGAGGAATAGATAGAAAGAAACTAGCTCGATTAGATGGTAAGGGCTTTACGTCTTCTCAGTGCATGCGCACTAGGGGCAAACCCAGCCTCAATAGGTCCAACTCCATGATCGAGCTCCATGCGATTCTACCACCCTTGTTACTTTCTTTTTGATGGCCTCTTGCGTCTTTGGAGCAATTGGTTTGTGTTTCCTCCAGCGGTAGGTCCAGTTCCACGGCTTCAGCAGGTGAAAGAGTAAAAAAGGTAATGACTGTATAAGCATTATTGGATCCTCTAGAAAGGGAGGTAGGTCACCACCAAGCCGAGGCATTTCGGTAAGTACACCGGCCTTATACATCTGTGCTACGGAAGCATGAATTTTGGCATCCCGGGGTATGTCACGGGTGGCCCCGAGATTCGGAGGCCAGTAGCGTGGGATCCATTCTCCGTGTTCGAGTTCCAGGCGGGTGAAAAGAGGGAGGATTTCTGTATGTAGTAGGGGAGTACGGTTAGCGACCCGATATGATAGGATATCGGGAATAATGTAGCATTTAAATCGATCAGGGTTTGAACGTACCTAGAATCCACCACATTAACGTTGCGAAGCGTGTTACGCCACGGTCGAAGGTTAGGAAGTCGTGCGGTCTCCGTTCTCTTAGAATAGATTCCCGTGGAGTATGGGAAGATAGGCCGTGGGTTGGTAGTAGCATAGGTGTACGGCCTGCCTTCATGTGGCCTCTTCTAATAATGGTCTCCTGGTCAAATGCTAGTTTGCCGGCAGGTTGATCATCGAGGGAGTTGACTTGGTCGACCATCCATGCCAACGGGATATCGGACAGAAGATGCTTCCCAGGGCCTTCGTAGTGAAACCCTCCGCCAACATCGCAGTGATTTCCTGCAAACCATACTTCCTGGATGTCAGAATCTTGATGTTCCTTCTCGAATAGGAAAAGTGCTGGTTTGAACTTGAGCCGGCGTTCGTGAATGGAAACTGCATGACGGATGTGAACTGCAGGGGGCTTGATTTCATGTTAAAAATGCAAGGACAGTAAAGAAATCACACGGTTGAGGGAAGCGGTTATTTTTACCGTTGCAATATAGCGGTATGATTGTCGCCGGAAAGGAACTTCAAATTGCCCGACACTGTTCACACAGTCAAAAAGACCCAGGAAATAAACCTTAACATTGCGACGACAAAAGGTTCGCTTGAAGTGTTCAAGGTATCGTTCCTGCTCAACCTCTTTCGTGCTCTTGTTAATCTTGCCCCGATTCCGTTGAACTTCGCTGAAGGATTGGAAAGCAAAGCGAATCATATCTTCATTTCCCTGGGACAGGAGGCCTATGACGTTGATCATCTCCGCCAGGAACCTCGCAGTATATGCCCCACGAGAGAATCCGAAGATGTATATTGCATCACCAGGGGAGTAAAATCTCATCAAGAATTTGTAACCAGCAGATACGTGGTATTCGAAGGTGGTGCCGATAGCTTGGTCCATCATCGCTCCAATACTGGTTCTTACTCGCTCTATGAATGTTGTCCCCGAGTGACTTGAGCCAATATCAAACGTGCCAATTCCGGCTAGGAGAAGAGAATGAATATCAGCGCTTATTTATTTCGTAAGGATCGACAGGACAAAATGTGTGTATTGGAGGTTGGGGTGTATGGATATACTAACGCTGATAGTAATGGAACTGGTTCTTGTCAAAACGATTCAACATATCGTATATTTTAACGACATTTGTATCTGACTCGTTCGCCTGAAAGCTGTTCCCAGTGCCGTCAAAGCAAAGGACAAGCCGACGCGGTGCATCACTTCGATTCTCACGATTTGTGTTGAACGGGCCCATGATTGAAAGGGTTACCCAAGGGAAACGAGAAGTAAAGTCGAATAACTGTCAAGAGAAGGGCAATGGTGTTTGCAAAGTTGAGTAGGCGGAGTGGGAGATATTCTTCAAAGTCGAGTGGCAAATATCACTAGCCTTTCGATCAGCAAGCGGAATGTTTATACTAAATGCAGGAGCTGACAATTTTGTGATGGCGGCAATAAAATATCCCAACTCATGCTCTTGCATATCCACTAAAACAGGCTGCAGAGAACAATAACCCCGAACAGGGATACTAACGACATATTCAACTCCAACATTTCGCACACAAAAGAATCCTAAATACACCATCGGGCAACAATATACCCCCTATCCAAATTTCGGTCAATCGATTGCCCCAATAGCAATCGGACACCACGGTGATTGCGCTGGGATGGCTTAAGCTTCGATCAGCATTGCAGGCCCTTTGGTATGGATACACTGTAATGTACACTGGTGGGCAGCTGACATCGTCTCCCGACGAGAAGTAAAGTCCCAATAATGAGTGCGTGGTGACGAAAAATAAGGTATTTTGTGTGTGTAAGTGTATGCGACGTCAAGTGCAGAAATCAACACGCCCGAGTCTGGCGCCAATAGATGATATACATCAATTGCACCGGACGCTCGGCTCTGAATTGGAAACCGATAACTACGCAGTACGTACTCCGTACTCCGTAGACAATCCCGAAATCGCCTGCGGGATTTCCCCTGCTGGGTCCATGATTGGCGCAGAGACGTCCCGCGTATGCAGACTAAACTTCTAGATCAACCCAAAATGCGAGAGCTAGACCACGAAAAGCTGCCACAATTGCTTTTCTCGTGGCTAGCTGAATGGATTTCCTGTGCTCGAGGTCTGTGACTGCATGCGCTGTATGTAGTACCTTTACTAAATTTCCATATAATGTGGATCAATTTATTGTCAATATTGAGTTTTCCAAGACAACACACCCGCTCTCTCTCTGATGGAGTGAAAAACTCATGATTTGAGGGGCTGTAAGGTCTTGGCACAGGTATGATCCCCTCCTAATATATTTATCTGAGTGTATCCCCCACTGGTCCTGGTTTCAAAGCTTCAAGTGAACCATTCATTACTCTTTCTATTCTTTCTGATCTCAAAGAGAAGAAGAATGGCAGAGTACTATTGGACAGTCACTGCCGTGGTAGCAGCAGTGGGCTTTGCCGTATATCGATATGGCCACGATATCCGGGAGATCGTCGCTCCGAAAACTATAGGTGCTGATGGTATTGTAAAGAAGAAGGATGATGATGGAACAGGAATTGACAGTAGCTCCCTCATCCTAACCATCATGAAACACCCCCCGAAGAATATGGATCTGAAGCGAGTCGGTGATGTGGTGAAGTTCGTCAAGGATACCGTCAAAGGGAAACCGATGAATGACAGATTGCTTGCAGTAGGTAATATTCCAGCAGAGTTTTTCATGTTCGTTGACTAATCTTATGATAACTAGATGGAAAACATCATTGCAATAGTTGGAGCATTGCCGCCAAACTCCAAACATCGTATTAAATTGACAAATATCCTGATCACGAGGCTGTGGGACAGTCTTGAACACCCTCCAATCAACTTCCAGGGACCAAAATTCTACTACCGTACTCCAGACGGGAGCTATAACGTGAGTCCAGATGGTGGCAAAGCACGCACAGCATGTGTTAACGGTAACTAACATCGTCGCCAGAATGTACACTTCCCAAACCTAGGAAAGGCGGGTATGCCATACGCAAGGTCAATCCGAAGTGACACCAAGCTACCTGGTGTTCGACCAGACCCGGGATTACTCTTTGACCGTAGGTTGAGAGATAGTATCCACTTAGAAAGCGGAGTCTGACATTTGAGAAACAGTTCTCATGAAACGGGAGGATGGTAAATTTAAACAGAACGAGGGAGGCATCTCATCTCTACTGTTCCATCATGCTGCCCTTATTATCCATGGTAAGGCAAAAGACCGACAATGGCAGGCAAAGATGTTATCATGGCCATGGATAGCTGCTCACTGCGTTTAGATATATTTCGAACCGATCGACGTGACATGAATATCAACAACAATTCTTCCTACCTCGACCTTTCGCCGCTGTATGGATCTAGCCTGAAGGACCAACTGAAGGTCAGGACCATGAAAAATGGATTCCTTAAACCCGACACCTTCCACGATGAGAGATTAATTGCGCAGTCTCCTGGTGCCAACGTCCTCCTAGTCCTTTACAGCCGGTTTCATAATTATGTGGCGGAGACCCTGCTTCTAATCAACGAAGGCGGACGTTTCACCCCTAAGGGAGACGATGAAGCTTCGCTTGCCCAGTTGGACGAGGACTTATTCCAGACTGCCAGATTGTACGTTTATCAGATCATGTGAAATCCACAATATATGCTAATGAGGTTGCAGGATTGTTGGCGGATTGTATATTAACATAAGTCTTCATGACTATCTTCGTGCAATTACCAATACACATCATTCTGACAGCTCATGGACCTTGGACCCACGTGTGGATATCCCAGCTTCGCTGGTAAAATCCGGCCCCGAAAGAGGCATTGGCAACCAAGTCACGACCGAATTCAACCTCTTGTACCGTTTCCATTCCTGTATCTCCTTAGGGGATGAAAAATGGTTAGATGAATTCTTTGGAGAAATATTCAAAAGCACCGGAAAGCCTTTGGAGGAATTAACTCTAAAAGACGGTATGCGGGCTATTGCACAGTTCGAATCCCTAATTCCCATGGACCCTAGCCAACGTAACTTTGGCGGCATCGAAAGAGGCGAGGATGGGAGATTCCGCGATGAAGATCTGGTAAGACTATTGAAAGCGAGCATTGATGACCCGGCCGGTACGTAAAACCTCACAGTAATCTCGCGCACAGTGCGGCTACTAACGGGCTATGTTTAGGTGCCTTTGGTCCCAAAAACACGCCAAAGGCTATGCGGGTTGTAGAGATCCTAGGTATCCACCAAGCTCGTCAATGGTAAGGAGGCATTGTCCTGTTCCATTCTCGGACGGTGATTTCTAATGCTCGGTATACTATAGGAGAACGGCATCGCTTAATGAGTTCCGCAAATTCTTCAAGCTTAAACCCCACGAGACTTTCGAAGATATCAACCCTGACCCAGAAATAGCTGACCATCTCCGAAATCTCTATGGGCATCCTGACATGGTCGAAGCGTACCCCGGCTTATATGTTGAGGACGCCAAACCAAGAATGGACCCAGGTTCAGGAGTTTGCACGCCGTACACAGTCGGTAGAGCCGTTCTTTCCGACGCCATAACCCTTGTTCGTTCAGACAGGTTCAACACCACAGTGAGAATTAGCCCTTCTACTCATATGCTCATCCGCTGCTAACACACCCCATAGGAGTATAATGTTGCCACACTGACAAACTGGGGTATGGCGGAAGCCCAGCAGGATTATGATACGTAAGATAGACCCTTGCAGCTCGGTAATCCGGTATATGTGTGGCGCTGACAGAAACCAACAGTCTTGGAGGATCCATGTTTTACAAACTAATCCAACGTGGTCTGCCAGGGTGGTTCCCATTTAACTCACTCTCAGTAATGCAACCAATGTACACGCCAGCAATGAACCGGGAAATCGCAACGGAGCTCGGGACCATATCTCAATATACTGAGGCTGACCCAAAGCCACCTCCCCGTCGACTCGTATTAATGAAACACTCGGAAATCAGCCAAATGCTTAGTGATCCCAAGCAGTTCCCTGTTCCTTTCGGAAAGCCCTATGAAAATTTCATCGAGGGCCGTGATTTTGGCCATTTCATGCTTGCTGGGGATATGCCACGGAATAAGGAGCAGCGAAACTTGTACGGCAGCGCGCTCTACGGGAGCGGCGAACTGAAGGAGCTGCTCTCGACGTTCATCGTGGACCAAACCGACAAATTTTTAACTGGTAGTATGTTCCAGATTGGAAGGGGCACGTATCACGTCGACATCTTGAAGGAGTAAGTATCTTTCAACACCATCCCCTGCAAGACCCTACATTCAAACGCACCTCCCTCCACATCCATCTTTCAAAGCCAGCTAATCCATTTTTCTTTTAAAAAAATAAAGCGTGGCAATTCCCGTCATGACAAGATTTATGGGCGACCTCTTCCAGTTCGACTTGAAAACAGAGGAGAACAGTTCGGGAACATACGACATCGACGGCCTATACAATGATCTCCTTAATATCCGAATATGGGGATTCGGCAATGATGATCCTGCTCTTTCGTGGAACCGCCGTCGTGATGCCCAAGCGTCAGCTAGGAGGCTACTCGCTTCCACAGAAGCGTATATCAAAAGGGTCACGAGCTCAACAAGAATCCGTAATATTGTCGGAGCCGTAACCAATGGGCTTGCATCCAATGGCAACAGCACTTCGCTACGCTCCTTTGGACGTGATTGCATCATGGAGCTTCTCTCCAATGGAAAATCGGTGCAGGAAATAGCCGACATTATGGTATTCACAGCACTTGGCGGCATCGGTGCCGCTATTAGCACGGTACGTTGTTAGGAAGATCTCTAGTGTGCGGTGAGCGGACATGACTGACAGTAGATGATTCGTGATCTATCCAGCTTGCGGAAGTTTTGGAGTTCATGATTGCAGTCCCCGAAAACGTGGAACACCTCGAGGCATTCCAACAACTTACCCTAGAAAACTCAGAAAGGGCAGACAATGACCTTCGACGATATGTTCTTGAAATGCAGCGTCTGACCGCAGGTCATGTAACCATACGGGTTGCTACCCAGCCCGGAGGGTTTGGCGCTCAAAGCTTCCAGCCAGGCGAGCAAATTATCGCGTATTTCGTTAGTTCATCCACCCAGAGGATCCTACTGCTCTCAAGAGAGATAAGAACTAATTACGTTAAAACAGGCCGCCGCATGTCGGGATCCAGAGGCATATCCAGAGCCAGAGAAAATCAAACTTGACCGCCCACTCGAAAAGTATATCGCATTCGGCGATGGTCCGCACCAATGTTTTGGTCGTGAATTGGCCCTGGCATTCCTGGTCGGGGTCTTAAAGCGCGTGACTGCGCTCAAGAACATCCGTCCAGCTTTGGGTGGAATGGGTGTGTTGAAGAAGATCAAGAGGAGCGGTATTCCATATTACCTTTCGGAGGATTGGTCGAGTTTTACCGGTTATGCATCCAGTAAGCATATGCGATTTTGCACCTCAGAATTCTATAGTCATATCTTGTGGCTTTTTTTCGTGGCAATAACTGACTTGGTTCATGTGTAGCGTGGCAACTTCAATTTGACGATCCCGACTTCGTGGTATCTTGAAAAACTGGCACCGGACACATTGGGAATGGATTGGAAGAGTAGTGTGTAAAGCAGCGACATCACGCAAGGATGCGTGTAAGTGCATGTTTCGATAGCTGTTCTTTCTCTTTAATATAATTCGGGCGCCGTGTAGTAATTTGTCCAAAACTCCCGTTCATAACAAATGAGAGTTAGCGTAGTAGTATTCAAAATAGTGTACAGTCCCTTCCACGGCTTAGTTTAGCGTTCTCTCAAGAATTGCCGCCCATCAACATTCTCGTCATATATCCGCTATGAGCTCGCAGAGTATCTGGGTGTTCCAGCCATTTGCATTTATGGAAATATCCAGTATCTCCATACGACGCTCCACCAAAAGATATTCATTCTTTGCGCCTAGACTACTCCAGATTTTATAACGCCAGCCATTCTAGTAGAATACAGCTTCATTGCAAGCGGCTAGTCGTCCCCCAACATAACAGCCAGGGAATAGCAGCTTGATTATGCCAATGAACTGGTCATCTCATTTGAGACTGCCGAATGCACGATTTAACTCTTCCCTTTCACTTGTTGAAATTGTATCTGGGCTAGTTTCTGTATTTTTCTCGGTAGATAGCTGTTGGCTCGTCTGGGATGGAGCATCGGCTTCAGATATAACTCGGGAGACTTTCACTGGTTGCAGAAGTTTTTCCTCACGGTCCAGCCAGCCGGGCGCAATTCTCCTCTTTTCTGCCAAGTCGCGCTGTTTTATTGACTCTTCCCAATCCTTGATTGCGGCAAGACTATCTTCTCGAATCTTTTTCATGTGTTTTTCTAGGGCTTCGCATGATGCGAGGACATCACTAGGGTGGGCGGTATGGCCTCTCCCCGGAGAAATGACATAGCGAGCCTTCTCTAGGCCGCTGGGGTCAACTGTGGCTGAGGGCGGGAGTGTGGACGGCACAGATTTATATGTATACGGAAGTGTCGTGGCTGTAGGCAAGGATATAAAGGGGGACACCGTCAAGGGTATTTGAGCCAAAAGCGGGTGCGGTTCTTCAGAAGCGATCGTCAATAAAGTCATAGATTCTTCAATCGGACAGAGGGACTAGGTAGCAGAACAACTACTGACTATATGATTCATACATGGCTCGTGGATAAACAAAAACCGATCCTGGGCTTTTGAAAGAATGACAAATCGGGGCCGTATCGTATCAGCGATAAGAACGAGTGGAGTTGTCAAAAACCTCGGGAGGCAGTATTAAGTATTTATGTAGCACTACGACACGGACCCAAACTGCAGGCAAGTGCCAGGTAACAGAATATAATGTGAGGGTTATTCATGCAACTGTAAGCTGAGTCAAACACGGGTAAATGTGCCTGGTGAGTTGGTGCAGTTCATTGAATTTGTAGAAGTAAGTTTGCGGCAAGCGGTGGATGTTTGGATGTTTCTACTAACTATTTATGTTGTGGTGGAATCAAGCTGGGTGAGGCTGAAAAGTTGCTTTTCTGCTGCCGAAATCCAAAACTTCTGCCCGCGCTTCATCCCCACCACACAACATCAACAACATGATCGGATCTGGCGACCACGCATCAACCTTCCCAGCTCTTTTCAGTTTCTCGGTCTCCGTGATACGCCTACGGCAACCAGTTTCCCCTCTCCCGACCAAGGCGACTGTCTAATCTGTTGTAGGTTTCTTGCCCCTCATCATAATCTTGCCCAATTGAGTTATGTTAGCTGATAACCCCCAGTCATTCCAGCCAGGCCCCCAGGAAACCTGATCGCCCACTGCATAACTACCTATTCAATTTTACTTTATATTGTGAAGAAACATACGCCCTCACCGTCCACTATTCTACATTCTTACTTACCGGTTTCGGCTTATGATACCCGGGAGCTGGACTCGCTCATTACATCCATCCCACGATTTGGTCTGATTTGTTTGCCGTGATTGTAACCCTTCTATCGTTGCGCCCAGAACAGTAATAAAGTCACCAAACTTGTCCTGCTCGAGTGCGTGAGCTACCGTCTCCTTGCCTGCTTTTCCTTGAAGCTACCGCGCTGCCGTTGTCCACCATCATACCTATCCAGCCATACCCCCGTGCAAACATGGAAGCCCAAATAGAGCGAGCGGTGACGGAGAAGAAACCAGTTCCCGAAATTGACTTCACCCTCCATACTATGGAAGACGGAACTCAAGTTTCTACACACGAGAGGGTTTGCAAAGGTGACTCCTTTTTCAAGCTTTAAACTTCCTTACAGAAATTAATTGCTTTCCATAGACGTTCAAGCGCCGGCTTTTCAACTGCCGACCAACGAACAATTCTGGTCGCCGGAAGACCCGTCGAAACCTAATCTGCAGTTTCTTAAACAGCATTTCTACCGTGAAGGTCGCCTTACTGAGGAGCAAGCATTATGGATTATACAGACAGGAACTCAATTATTGCGCGCAGAGCCTAATCTTTTGGAAATGGACGCGCCTATTACCGTTTGTGGAGACGTCCACGGCCAGTATTACGATCTAATGAAGCTATTTGAAGTTGGTGGAGACCCTGCAGAGACGCGATACCTGTTCCTTGGCGATTACGTTGATAGAGGTTATTTCAGCATCGAGGTATGCAACCATCCCCTCTGGAAGCCGATGATAGGAACGGACGTTTCTGAACATTCATGCAGTGTGTCTTGTACCTCTGGGCCTTAAAAATATGGTATCCGAATAGTTTATGGTTGTTGCGCGGGAACCACGAGTGTCGTCATCTCACGGACTATTTTACATTCAAACTGGAATGTAAGCACAAGTACTCGGAAAAGGTGTACGATGCTTGCACGGAATCATTCTGTGCTTTACCACTCGCTGCCGTTATGAACAAACAATTCCTATGCATCCATGGTGGCCTCAGTCCTGAGCTACATACACTAGAGGACCTGAAGTCGGTAAGTTTGCGGATAAGTGCCACGCGAATTGTGTTGTTACATTGTTGCTAATTGTTACTAGATCGACCGTTTCAGGGAGCCCCCAACCCAGGGCCTCATGTGTGATATCCTTTGGGCTGATCCACTGGAGGAATTTGGCCAAGAGAAAACGGGAGAGTATTTTGTGCACAATAATGTGCGAGGATGTTCGTACTTTTTCTCCTACCCGGCTGCTTGCGCATTCCTGGAGAAGAACAATCTACTTTCCATAATTCGAGCCCACGAGGCGCAGGATGCCGGGTACAGAATGTATAGGAAGACCAGAACGACCGGATTCCCGAGCGTGATGACGATATTCAGCGCGCCAAATTACCTCGACGTTTACAACAATAAAGCCGCCGTTCTGAAATACGAAAACAACGTAATGAACATCAGACAGTTCAATTGTACTCCTCATCCGTACTGGTTACCTAATTTCATGGACGTTTTCACATGGTCGCTCCCTTTTGTTGGCGAGAAGATTACCGACATGCTTATCGCTATCTTGAACACCTGCTCCAAAGAAGAGCTGGAAGAAGAACCTTCCTCATCAGTATCGTCCGGCCCTGCATCGCCCCACCTTCCAATGGACCCCGAGAGTACTGAATTCAAAAGACGCGCGATCAAGAACAAGATTCTGGCTATTGGCCGTCTCTCGCGGGTCTTCCAGGTACTACGTGAAGAAGCGGAGAGAGTCACTGAGCTTAAAACTGCCTCTGGTGGCCGTCTCCCTGCTGGCACGCTCATGCTGGGAGCAGAAGGTATCAAACAAGCGATCCATAACTTCGAAGACGCGCGCAAGGTCGACTTGCAGAATGAACGACTTCCTCCAACCCACGAGGAAGTGCATAGGAAGAGTGAAGAGGAGCGGAAACAGGCATTGGAGCGTGCTGCCCAGGAGGCAGAGAATGATACTAGCCTAACTAACATGGCTAGAAGGATCAGTATGTAAGTTTATCATTGTTTCTTTGTGGGACTATATTTTCCGAGTCAACGAAATGCGATACTAACAGAAAACAACACAACAGGTCTTCTGGCTCGAGTAGAAGCCGTCGGACCCGGCCAGAGTAATGGCGCCAAAGGAAATTGAAAAGAGCGAAAAAGGAAAAAGGAAAATCGTTCAAAACAAATTTAGCACCCGTTTCGAGTTAAAATAACGACGTCATATCCCGGTTTATTTTTTAAACTCATTAGCTAGCTAAGCTTTTGCGCCACGATGTAATTGCATGTTAAAAAGACCAATGTCCCACAGCTTGCGTTACGAAGAGATAGACCTTTTGCTTGTTTTTGGTGTGAAGACGCTTTGAAAGGGCAGGAAGGCGACTGCTGGAAAAGCCCAACATATGTGGATGTGCTATGACTGGTGTTGCTTTTCTTTCTCTCTCTCTGTCTTTTTTTTTTCGCTCCAATTCTCTTCTATAATGCCGAAATAATGACCTTACTTTTTGACGCAGCCTTTGAAAATATGGGGCAGGGCCTCTATATTAACTCTCACCTCAAATGCAATTAGTACTGACAAATGCCTCTCCCTTTTTATTTATCTGTTCTTCGCCGCTGTTCTTGCTCTGTCCTAATCTCCTTCCCATACAGCGCTCTGTTCAATCTTCCAGGGATATGCGAATGATACCGTCAACTCTGTTGCCACGTCACTGAAATTCGCCTTCTGGACGTTGCTATCTCAGGGTATCTTTAGAAGAAATCATTTTCAATATACTAAAATAAATAAAATGTCCCAAAAGCCGTTTGAGGGCGTGTTGAGAACAATGTCTCTAGACGCTGAACTGATAAAGTGAGCGCAGTCAGCACTTGTCGGCTATTCCCAGATTTTTTCAACCTGCCTTCCAGAGACTGTCATCAAAGAAAGGGGCTTTGTCAGAGGGGTTCCCAGTAAAGTTGACAAAGTGACCGGTTGAGATGCATTGCGGCTATACATCACATGTAGAATGATCTAAAATATCCGATTCAATGTATAAAAGTAAATAAAAGAGGTGCCGTGGCAAGCCTCCACTGTACAGTTAGATAAGGGAAGGAAATTAAAAAATATACTAGAAAGTGAAGCAGCATGAGTCCTCTGATTTCCATCCAGCAACCTGGGTGTCTGTATCTGGTATTTAGCCCATTGCTGTTGTCTCTCTGCTCGCCAGGAAAAAAATGTTTGTCGATGGGTCAAATCCCCAGCTGGGAAAATTGTGTTTTTTTTTTTTTTTAAACCAAACTCCGTCCTCAAATCATCAACCCTTAGCAAACAAACCCATTTCCCCTTCTTTCTCTCAATGCCACCAAAACTCCATTCTTCTCTCTCAAAGCAGGCTATCCCGCTCACAGAAGCCGTCTTCTTCTGTCCGTCCTGCTCAATATGGCGCTATTCATTGCCCTCGCTGACCACACGCCGGCGCAACAGGACTTTTAACCCACGTCACTCCCGCTTCACGTCAACTTTCGCAGCCCAATATAGAGCTGCACACACAGTGAATATCACAAGAAATATACCAGAGCGGTTTCAAGGGCTATATTCCGCATTAAATGGTGTCCATGATACTGCTGCCAACCATGTCAATTCGAGTAGGCTGCAATTGGCGCTAAGGGGGCTGGAGACTACGAGGCCGGTGATCCGGCTTGCTGGTATGTCTTTGAAAGCTCTTTTTAAACTGCCTCGGAAAGAACGCAACCTGTTCGTTTCCGCTTTGAGGCTCGGATTTGGGCTGACTGGATCAATTGACTACTACAGTCCTCGCTTTGGATGATACAACTACGACAGCCAGGCTTGTCCGACTACTACTGGCAGATCCCTTGAGCCCGAAACAAGCATGGGAGGATTATTTAGAGAAGCATCGGATGGATGGATCTCGCAGTCTATTGATAAAGTACGACGTCGTCGAATGATGCTTCTTTATTAAGTACTAATAATGACCGGGTTTGTAGGTATGGAGACCAAACGGATCTCGCAGTGGAGAACAGCCTCGTACCAACGATATCAATACCCTCGAGAACACTGCAATCTTCCAACCTGGAGATCCTTATTTCACCTCTCAGCGCGAACTCGAATTCAGATGTCCATATCACCAGAAACACGTTCCTCGTTCCAACAATCGCCATCCAATCGACCAGTACTGGAACCCATACTTTTATCCGGTACCCGGTCCACAAGAGCATGATTTGTGGAAAGGAGATTGATGGGTTGTTAGCATATACAAGACTAGCCGAACGTGCAAATATTACAGACATGGATTCGATATGTGCATCGTTCGACTTCAGTTTAGGCCAAGGTTCAACCCAAAAGGGGAATGGGATCTCATGTGTCGATATCGAACGTGCAGAGGTGGCATTGAATACGTTTCGAGAGTCGGTCCAAAACGCCCCGGAATACGAGAAAGGCTGGTCGGGAAGCGGTGTCCAGCTGCTCATAGATTGGGTATCAACCTCTCCGAAGGATGACATCCTAGATCCGTCGATTAAGAGGCTTGTAGGATCATTGTTAGACGAGGCCGAAGAGAGCATTAACGCCGAAGAGAACAAAAGGATACTGGCGCAGCAAGCCAAGAACGTCACGGAAGAGGTAAGGCTGGATTTGGATAGGACAGTCAGCGCATGGGCGGAGCGTGCACACACAGAACTTCGTGACACACTCAACGAAGGATTTGCAAATAAAGCGTGGCGGAATCTAGCTTGGTGGAAGTTGTTTTGGCATGTGGATGACGTGGGAATGATCATCTCCCGTGTATTACGGAAGAAATGGCTCCCCGAGGCTGAGAAAGAGGTAGTCTGGATTGGTGGGAAAATTCACCAGGCCGGATTACTGAACAACCTTTCAAATTCAACGGCCAGAATTCAGGAGTTACCTGAGCTCGGGGGATCCCATACTGGAGAATTATCGTCGATGTCCTCTGAGAGGCTTTGGCCAACGCAAATCTCAGACATTCGCGACAGCCTTACAACCTCAAGCGTCCCCTCCCTGCATTCCGTCGCGCAAAATCTTGTCTTCTTTAGTTTATCAACGACATCACTCAGCGCTGCGCTGTCTGCTTTGGTGTATATTTCGACATCTGGCACTTCGATGTACGAAGCCGGCACGATCGCAACAATTGGGCTTTTCGTTTCGCTACGCCGGCAGCAAAAGGGATGGGATTCTGCACGTAGCTTGTGGGAGCATGAGGTCCGCGAAGAAGGCCGCCGCGCCCTGAGGGACACTGAAGAGGTACTGCGTACCATCATTCATGAGGGCGGACGGGCTATCGAAGAAGCCCCTGAAACCGAAGCCAGGCAACAAATCCACAAAGCCCGTCAAGCTCTCTCGGATGTAAAATAATAGTTTCCCTTTAGTATCCTATAGTACCTGTTCCTCCTGCAAGCTATCAAAAATAAAAGGAGACTTGTAGACCCCCCAAGTTTTCAATATCCCGGAAGCAAAACCAAATAATCGCAGTCGTAGGCATCAAACTTAGCCAATTTCCACACTCCCCTCCGGCACCCCGCTTGTACTCCTCAACCTACTCGCCAGAACCGCATAATAGGAAACATTTCCTCCCGATTGCTCGGCATCCCATCCCCCCTCCTCCCCCTCCACCTCACCACCTCTACATTCCCAAAATTCCCCTTCGTCCTACCTATCCCCGCATCCGAAAGCGCACTCCCAGGGCCCTGACCCCCAACCAACAAGACGGGCGTCCCCGCCTTCCCCGCCCCATCCTCTTTAATAGCCGAAAGCGGCAAAACCCCTCCTATCGCCACAATTCCGCCCAGCTCCTTCTCCCCGTTCCCGTTCTTCCCATCCGCATCATCCATCAACGCACCCCTACCAACCTCCAGCCCAACACTCAACCCCATACTAGCCCCCTGCGCATATCCCAGTATAAAAATCGCCCTCCCGCGATACCCAAGCTTCCGCACCAGGACCGGCAATATCAGCTGCCGGACGATCTTATCCGTGGCGCGCGAGAAGCCCGGATCTGCGTCGAGAGCATCTGGATCCAAGAGGATGTCGTCGCCCCAATGGTAGCCGGGGAGCTCGAAGGGGAGGGGCGTGGGCGCTTGCAGGGCGATGCAGGTTGTTTCGGGGAGGTGGAGGGCGGATGCGAAGGAGGTAAAGGGGGCGATTGTGTCGCCTAGCCCGTGGAGGAGGAGAAGGATGTTTGTGGATCGTGAGGTTGGTGGGGGTGTTATTGTGAGGATTAGGGACGGGGGGAAGTCGGAGGGTTGGGGGATGGGGGGCATTGTGGGCGTGTACGTAGGTAATTGTGTGGAGGAGGTTCGGTGGTCATGACAAGTGTCGGGAAGGCGGGTAGGGGTTTTATTTGATGTGGACAATTCAGAGGGGTTTGCTTTATTATTTGGGAAGTGGGGAGGGGTTGTGTTTTCGATGTTTTGTTGCTTCTGGAATGCGGTTGACGTTCCGTTTCGAAGCTTTCCTGGCGTGAAGTTTAACTGGATAAATAAGCTTATTTATTTATTGAGTGGGCGCATTGCAGGCTTCGTGATCACTATCTTGATTGCATATAATAGATATTGTTCTTACCTCGTAAATGAAGCAGAATTTGTAGCCGTGATTTGAAAAGAAGCTTCATTCCGGTGGATATTTACCTAAAGGGGGCATGTGGACATTAATATTTAAACCTTACAGAGTAGAGTATTGGAACAGCATTTGAATCCTTAACCAGTCTCTTCAACAAAAAAAAAAAAAAAAAAAAAAAAAAAAAAAAAAAAAAAACCGGGTATTTAGGTAAAAGGCCTGTCTAAAAGTTTAGACAGAGTACAGAGTATAGAGCAGGTAGAACAAAGGCAGGTCATTGAATTAAAAAAAAAAATGAACCAGCCTCTTAAATATCAAATCTAAAATATCTATGCCAAACGCCCAGGGAAAATACTGTGATAAAATAATATTTACAAAAAGAACGAGAACGAATCGCACGGACATCACCCCACATTATAATCCGTAATGAATCTCACCCTCAACCTGAGGTAAACCCATCCTTCGCAATCCTTCGAATAGCTTCATTACTCAGAATGCGGCCACCTTCCGATACACCAGAACCATCCAGACCCTTCCCATCGCCCATCGCCAACACCGTCGCCGCCAACCCAATGTCCTGAGTCGGTGAAACTATACTCGGAATAAAATTCCTAATCAATGGGGTAAAAGCACCCAGAACCCGATAGCTCAGCGGAAGTTGGCGGTTGGCTGTTGCTTGCTTCACTGCTTCATCAGAGACTGAATCGACGAAAGCTGGCTGGAGAGAATAGGGCTTGAACGCTGGGATTTTGTGTGCCATTTCGATTAGGGGTTGTTCGCATTCGCCTTTGACGGTTGCGAAAAGTTGGGTGAATTTGCCTGGCTTTGTTGTGGCCTATAAACGCTTCTGTTAGTGGTCTAGCCTGATATAGAGTTATATCTACAGCGTATAGTATAAATACACCTATATATATAGAGAGAGATCATTCTGGTATGATTGCTTGATATGTAGCAGAAATGGCTGGGATTAAGAAAGAAGACTTGCCGCATAGTCGGCGAGGGAAATGTCACCTAGATGGATAGTAGTGGAAGTTAGGACGTACCTGAAATGTAAACAAACTTAAAGGTATTAGCCAGAGTACTGAACGCCCTGGCTGCTGTTAATGGATAATCCTTGGTAATTGTGATGTACTCCCTAACCAAAAAGCTCGTCAATACATTCCATACCAAATCATATTGATGTAGTTGGCTAAGTAGAATACTCACTCCCTGCCAACCTGCTACTGTGCTATACCCTGTGCCCACACGCACCCCTCAGCCCCCTCAAGCAGTTTCAGCAGCGATGTAGGATACTCATTGAAATTTTTGTGCTCAATGACAGTTACTCCTGGCTTCCCTTCTGCCATAGGTACAGGCCCACAGCTGAGGATTGTCAACTTCGAGATCCGCCCAGGGATCAGGCCCCCGTGAGGATGAGGTGCATGGTTTAGAGTAAGTTGCTCTTTTTTGTTATTTATATATATATATATATGTATGTATATATACCTAGGTGTATATATTTCTTGCAGAGAGGCAGAAATGAGTGAAATCAACTATGAGTTAATAGATTAACCTTGAAAGGCTTTTTACTAGGGCTGAAGTGAAGGACAGACATGATATTTATATGCGGACTGGACAAAACACTTGCGAGAGGATCAATAAAATTTCTTATGTGATGATGCATTTGAACAAGAGTGAAGGCTGCTAGCAACATTCATCAACGGCGCGACGTTGACGTCGTAGCTGAGATTCACAGAACCCCTACCCTACAGTTAAAATAAACTCCGCAAACAAACACCCGGCCTTGTCGCCAGCCGGGCTAAAGGAGAAAGCCAAGGTCCCAATCAGCCCGCGGTGGGTGGGGCCGTCGGATACAATACATACATGCAAATTGATGCAATCGCTCTCTATCGGAGCCTAAATTATGTATTGTCGACTGGCAGGTTTAACCCCGGCATCATGGGGGCCTTTGTCGGAGACATCTACTCCGTAGGGAGGCAGTAGTAAAGCCACTGGTACAAAACACATGTTCAACATGAGACTGCAGAGCTGGATATAGTGAAACAGCAGACAAGAGATTTGAGATTATATGATCAATACAGATTAGAATCATGTACAGTTACTATAATGAGTCAGAATGTGTTGGGGGTCCCGGGTTGATCGGCCCTTCTACCAGCAGTGCGCTGGTGAGCTCTTTTGCCCCAGTAGCCTACAGAATGTCATGATCTAGCTTGGTAATCCTTCTTCCACCATATAACTTCTTTCTTAGGTAGCAATCATCAATCAAGCAAACTTTACACTTCCACAAAATAAATACCTTCGCCTCACGCAGCCGGCTGCCTCTCAATAATCCAAGGCTGTTCGTCCCGTCGTCCCGCCCCCAACGGAATGGTTGGTATTGAGCCGCAGAGGTACGGTTTTTCAAATACTCTTTTGGTAGCGGCTTTGGGTGTTTTTAGAGGGAAGTTTTCGGTGACAGAGTTAGAGGACATATTTGGTATAGTTACTGCGTGGTCTAGGCAGCCGGTAGGATTGATTCATTTTTGGCCCATGTTTTATCATCACGCGGCAGAGTTGAGGGAGCTTCTACGCGATGTTGGAAACCAAAATAGGTTGAAGGAAAATAGGTTAAGATAAAAGGTACTGATGAAATCCTCATTCAGGTCTACATTTCACCCAGGTGCATGGGTGGCAGAAGATGTATATAGGGTGCCTTATACTGTGTCGCCGTCTCTAACACAGAAAAATGATAACAAGAGTCCTAGTGTAATGATAACAGTGACGTGAAAAACAAAACCAATACAAGCACCACGCGTAACCACAGAGTAGTTAGGAACGACCAACGTTTCCTAGGAGATTTGGAGAGAAAAACCGGCGCAAACGCATGAAAGAAATTGCACACATGTATTGAGAGAGGAGGAAAGATGAGTAGAACGAGTAGAAAGGGGAAAGCGAAAGCAAATCATACGGCACTTTACGCCTGTCGGCGAGGCCATCATCCAGCCATCTTGCCCAACCCAGCCCCAGCGACATTACGGAGACATGATACCATGCTGAGGTCGTGGTTTAGGTTTCTACAAGACAAACGCATTCTTGAGCTCGCTGTAGATGGCGTGGAGCTCATGATTAGCGGCCGTCTCGAGCCTGTCGAGAGTATCCTGGGCCTGCTCCTGGAACGACGCAACTTTGTACCCACCCTTGGCCACAATTGCGGAGTAGTTGGAAGAGCCACCCCCGTTCCAGGCAAGGACCTATCCAAATGTTTAGCAACAGTAACGACAATTTGTCTCATGCCAATAATTTTCAGATATAACTTACGTTCTCAGTATCCGCGGGAACTTGGGTCAGTACGCCCCAGGTGCCGATATCAATGAGGGTGGCCTTAAGTTTCTCCGGGGTAAGGGGAGCGACAGCAAAGGCGGACTCTTCAGCTGGCTGGAGAGAAAGGAAGTAGGCAAGGAGGCCGGCAACGTGAGGAGATGCCATGGAAGTACCGGAGATGGTATTGACGGCATATTTGCTGCCAATCCATGTAGAGAGGATGTTAAGACCAGGTGCGAAGATATCATTGCATGGTCCATAGTTGGAGAAGTAAGCACGCTCGTCAGCAAGAGTGGAGGCTCCGACAGTGACAGCCTTCTCAGCAGCAGCGGGGGAGTAGCTGCAGGAATCGGCATTATCATTGCCAGCAGCTACAGCAAAGTGGATGCCAGCATCAACGGCTGCATTAACCGCGAGATCGAGCGTCATAGACTTTCCGCCACCCAAACTCATGTTGGCGGCGCTACCCTTGAAGCCTTTCCGTCCTTTGCCTGACTTAGCGGCTTCCACTTGTCTCAAATGGCGGGTAGTGGTCCATTCAACGCCCTTAACGACATCAGACATCGTTCCAGAGCCGTTGGACTTCAGGACTTTGACAGCGTAGACATGGGCTTTTTTGGCGACGCCGAATTTCTTGCCAGCGACAGTTCCGGAGCAATGGGTCCCGTGGCCATTGCCATCAACATCCTCATCACCTATTGGGATAGTTTTCCCCCAGAATGCCCGTCCTTCGAAATCAACATGGTCGACATTGGTGCCAGTATCGATGACGTAGACGTCGACACCTTCACCTCCTGCAGCTGCATATAGGTACTTGTTAAATGTGCCGAAGCTCAAGCTGTCCCGGTGTGAAATTCTGGCCAGACCCCAGGGGGCATTGTGTTCTATTTTATGCTTCTCCATGGTATGGACTTCAGAGTCCTTCTCGATGAAATCGACCTAGGCAAATCCGAAACGGGGTTAGAGTCAGGAGCTCTGCCAAGACGCTGCACCTTAGCAGGGAGGGAGGAGTCACTTACATCTGGATGCTTGCGGACCTGCTCAATAACCTCCTCGTCGAAGGAACCCGAGTATCCTAGAAGCGAGCCAGCAATATCGTAGGTATGTTTCAGGCCGGAGAAAACGTCGTTCTTGAACGGAAACTGGTTACGTTTGTTGAGCTGTGATCTTTTGGCCAAAGCGGTCGTGTGGAGGTTTTGCACCCAGCTCTGATGGGCAGCTGCTGAAGCGCTGGTGACATGCTTCTTGAAAACAATGATGTATGAGTCCTCAACATGCTTGGAGTTCACTGATGACAGAACGGGGGCAGCATCTTGATGGATGGAATCAATCACCAGCGGCGAGGAGGCCGCCAGTAGCGGGAAGATCGATAAGGCGAGAAGGCCTTTCATGCTGACGAAAGAAGGACACTGGAAATGAGCGAAACAAAAGATAAAATCTACGAAGCAAAAGGAGAATGATACAACAGATGGAAGACGAGGAGAAGGCTGGGTGAGAGGAGGTTGGAGATGGCTGGGAGGGTGATACGGACGTTGGATGGGAGAGGAGAGAAGTCGTTGAGCTTGGGGCGGACAGGAGGAATGATGTATGGGGAAAGCTGCGTTAGTCAGCCGGTGGTGGCCCGGTAACGATACTGTAACGGAAATGCTGGATGTGACCGCCTGATACACCGCCTGGTTACAGTACACCGAGGTACAGTAACCTTGCGTCATTTTGGTTACGAGCTCGCAAATAATCACACACGTTTCATATAGCTAGCTAGCTATGTCAATCAGTCATATAAAAAAGATAACTTTTCTATAATCATATAAAATTAATATATCAGCTGCTTTCTGAGTTGACTACAGTTTGTAATATATTATTATCTTATTATCTCACTATTTGTAACTGTAGGCACCGGGGTCCGGAGCAGGCAAGACACCACTAGAAGGATGGGTTGCCGGGCGCGGCCAAGTTAGAGCCCGGACCCAGGACACTATTATATATATCTTACTTTATTTCTCTTATTTATTTCTCTGTTTATTTTTATTGTTCTTTTTATATTTATATAATTCTTTTTTTTTTCGTTTTTTATATAGAAAGAGTTTTTATATGAGCTACTGCCACTGTATTATTCCCCCGCGTATCCACCGTATCCATCGTTTTAGCTGGCGCAGATTCAGTCAGCTGAGCTACTTCTTCCCCGATCGCCTGTTATCGGCAACTGGGGTGCAAAGATCACATGATTAACGACAAGGTTGGAATTTAGCCCACTCGCTAGCTAAATTGGGAATTCTCATAAACGTTGTTCCGTTCCGAGGTTCGTTTTGCGACAAAGCGCTGCTTGAGCCGCAGACGGACGAGAAGTAGTAGCACACAGGACAGGGCTGACCGCATTACGCAGTAATATCCCGGACCTTCACCGGCGCAACAAGAGGACAGCTTTCTGTTTCTCATGAGCGCTTCGTATCGTTCTGTCCTACTTCTATTATTTAACATTTTAAATTCAACATCTAATGTTTGAAATACGTTGGCATCGAGTCATCTCACCTTGGAGAGGACTCGTTTTGACCACCGTGGATTTCGCATACATGACCTGAATGTTAAAGTCTTCATTATTCGGTAGCTAAATACTGTGGGTGTAACACCTTCTCAATGACCGAATTAAATCCTTCCTAGTCCTAATCTTGTTGGTAGTTTGCAAATAGGAAGTTAGGTTCCGCGTAGGAGCCATGAGTAGCTCCTCCTCCCGCTCCCGGCGTCCATCGTCCCCGCCTTCGCTTGCCTCAGAACGCCTGGTCACTGAATTGCGTCCTGTCATTGCGTCAATAACCGATGTTTGCAATCAGGAGGCTGAGTCTGTTCACAATGTCCTCCGTGCAACTGAAAATCTCTTCCGGTTGCGTCACACCTTTATCGATGATGAGAACACGAGGGGCGCAAAAGATATTTTCCGCCAGCTGCTGGGATTCCCAACTTTACTCCGACTACTACGGGAAATAGGGGATATATATGACCCTGCGGCTTTGTCGAGGGAGGAGAGGAAAGGCCTTCTAGGCCTAGCGAAAGATATCCATGGCGTCCTCGCTGAGAGCCTGAAAGACCATCCCGGAAACAAGAGATACTTCGTCAAAAAGCTAGATTCTGGTGGTGTTACCCTGTTGGAGAGTAGCCTGTCGCCATTATGCAGGAAACTTAGTCAGAATGCTGAAGATGCTACCGGCCCTGAAGCTACTGACATTGAGCAGTTTTATGGCGGACTCCTCGCTGCGGCTCTGGGACAAGAGATGTTCTCTGACTTTTTCACTGTGATCAGGAAAAAGGTTCAGCCGAACAATGACAGCTCAAACTCTTCAGTAGTACGAGAAGTTGTTGGTGAAATTCTAGGGCCATCGGAAACAATCGAAAATGGCGAGTTCGTGGGGCCCCTTTTAAAGCTTTGGCTGGCGCAGTCATCGGATTTTCCGAACTCAATCCAACTTCTGGCCTTTCCGGCGTGCTTGATTCATCTAGCAGAGCAGTCTCGACGCAATTTATTAGCACTCCATTCAACGGGCATGCTGAGCAGCCTTCTCCAAATTGTTACAGATTCAAAAAGGCTCGGGCCAGACCGGGACCTGTATCGCCAACTTGCTAGCATTCTTTGCTCTGAAGGCATAAATAGTTTGGAAGATGCCGCCCAGCTCTATCGAGCGGCTCATGACTCCCCTACTGTTTTAAAATTCCTTCTAGATGCCATCAAGTCGTCGAAGAATCCCGCGTGTATTCATTTTGACCTCTCAAGGCATGGCTACTCTTCCCTTGAGTTGCCGGCGTTGGGCAAACCATTTCCCCCCACTCATTCCGCTGGATATACCCTTGCCGTGTGGGCGCGCTTCGATAACTTTGACCCGGATGCCCACACCACAATATTTGGAGCTTTTGATCCTAGCCAAGCTTGTTTTGTACTTGCATATATTGAAAAGGATACTCGTAATTTTATCCTCCAGACTTCAATGAGGGGGGCGCGCCCGAGTGTTCGTTTCAAGTCAGTGATTTTTGCTCCTGGGAAATGGTACCATATATGCATTGTCCATAAAAGACCACGACCTATGTCATCGTCAAGGGCTACATTATTTGTCAACGGAGAGTTTGTAGAGCAGTTAAAGCCCGAGTACCCATCTCTTCCAGCTGTTTCTGTCCCTAACCGCGTGCCTCGAGTCCAGGCTTTCTTGGGTACTCCGGAGGACTTAGCAACCAGACTTGGCAAAGGGGTATCAACGTCCCGATGGTCCTTGGCATCTGCCATCTTATTCGACGAGGCATTTACGGACGACATTATAGCGGTTTTCTACCATTTGGGCCCACGATATCATGGGAATTTTCAGGATTGTTTAGGTTCATTCCAAACCTACAAGGCATCTGCTCAGTTGAATCTACGCAACGAGAGTCTCCATCCTGGTAAAGAAGACCAGTCGGATATTGTTGCCGTTATTCGCCAGAAAGCCAGTACCCTGATCCCGGAAAGCTCCGTCCTCCTGAATATATCACCAATGACAGTCCTCGATGATGATGATAGCAATAACATCGACGAATCCCAGTTGGTGAAGTCGTTGTCAAAGCAGGCCGCTAGAAATTTGAATCATCTCACCAAAGCTGGTGGAAATGCTGTCGCTGTCAATGGTGCCATTCCTGCAATAAATGATGCTTTGACACAAGCACGTGGTGTTGCTACTCTGACTGGAGATCCTGTTGTGACTGTACCACAGTCATTAGACGATGCTAGTTGGAGAATTGGCGGTTGTGCTGCACCACATCTCAGCTTGATTGAAGCAGCAACCACACCCGAAAGCATTTGTATTGCTGTGGAATCTTTGTTCGAAGCCGTTCAAGATAACTGGAGAAATAGTGAGGCGATGGAGCGTGAGAATGCCTACAGTGTACTTGCCATTCTCCTTCGTGAGAAGCTTGGCCTTTCATCCCACATTCAGAATGCCATTTCGAAGCCTACCGCTCTGTTTCCGGCCCCGGAACACCGCACCGGGTTAGCCATGGAGATTCTGCTCCTAATTCTAAAATTTGTTGGCTATGACTTCAAGGACCCGAAAGAGTCTGTAATTACTAACCCACTAGCGTATCGAGTCCTTCTTGTTGACTTGGACATCTGGAGGCTTGGAGATCTGCCTTTGCTTGAGATATACTACTCTCAATTTGTCACATTCTGCTCTGAGTGCCGGCATCACCGATTCAATACCAAGCGTCTTTCACGAATGCGTACGATACCCTATCATTCTGCTGCGTATTTTCGTATCTAAAATGCTGACATATATTTTTCTAGGTGTCGTCAAGAAGCTCCTGGATGCGATTAAAGGGGAGAGCTTCACGGCGGAATCTATCAAACTTTTTGTTCCTTCACTTAGTTCATTAGTAAAATCATGCATGTCGGCGGAAATTCTTCGGTCCCTAGCACTGTTCATCACCTACTCCATTCACAGTGTGAAGCGGCAGACAAACTTGCAGAAGAAAAAAGCCGCTCGGTTCGATTCTCGGTTTAGACAGCCCAGGTTGGCTTATTCCCTACATTCAGAAAAAACGTACCTCTCAAAAGCTCAAGTAGCAATCGAAGTCTTAAAAGCGTATACCAACATCGTTTGTAAAGAGAACGGCACGACGAATATTGCGAAATTTGCGAGAACTGTAACCAACAAGGTTAGTCCTTCGTTGACATGTAATGCGAAATTGCTAGCCACGTTACTGACATTCCACTTTCGTTAGTGGCTGCTATACTTAATCTTAGAAGACAATCCCGAAGTCGTGGTGCTGGCAACCACTATTCTTGCTAGATTACTAGTAACCCATGGCAGCAGCTATACGAGGAAGTTTGCAGACAAATCAGGTGGATTCGTCATTATGCGACGACGTCTGAGACGCTGGTGGCATATTCCTGCGCTGTGGCCGATTTGCTTCGCTATTTTGTTCGGGAAAGATGTTGCACAATTAGACCTGGACCGACCTTTCGACCACTTCGGATTTTTAGATTTATTTAATTCTAATGGGGAGTTGAAAGTTCTCTTCCCTGAGATTCTTCCCGTCGTTACAGGAATGCTCGAAGCCGGCCTCAAAGCGACAGTCCTAAGGAGCAGCGAACCATCCGCTCTCAAAGATACCGAACAACTCGGTAGAACCCGTGTAAATCGACGCTCCATGTCAAGCGCAACGCCGCCAGGTTGGTTCTCCAAGCCTTTGTTAATTCCCTTTCCCGATTACATTTCTCTGTACATCTAACTGGGCTTTTGTTTTTAGATGTTGCCGCGATAAATGCGTGTTCTGAGTCGAATATTGAACTGCTAAACACAGTCGTTGGCTTCCTCGCGGATATCCATGTCAAGTCTCAACACTTTCGTGACTTTGCTGTGACGTCCACCTATGTGCAAGAGCTCCTTTTCCTCCTGTTCCCTGTCGTAGTTGGCTCAGATGCAGTCAGCGCCGACGTAGAGCTTAATTCCCAGTCCGTCGGGCTGACTTTTGGAGCGCGCGATGTGGTTATTCGCCCGCTCTCAAATGCTCGCCCGGTTCTACGCACTACAACTGTGGATAATTCAGAACCCCATGGTGGTGGAACTGGCCTAAGACGGCGTTCCTCCTTCGTTCTCGTGTCATCTGATAAGTCTCAGCATTCTCCATCTTTGGCTCGACTCCGCCAGGCCGTTGCTCCGAAATCCGAAAGTGTGAACCCCCCACCCGCTCATTCCATTGTACAAGGGGTTTTGGAAGTGGTTGCGGCGGTTATTATTGACCAAGTGCTCACAAGAAAGGACTTCTCCGAATTGGCCCTCCACTTGGCAACCCCTCCCGGGTTCATCGAACATCAGACATATTTCGAATCCTGGGTCCTTCGGAATGTACTCTCTGAACTCAAAAACACCATCTTGTTAAATCGAAAGCTTCTCTGGGAACCTCGGGTCTTAACAAACGTCTCTAAGTTGTTAACGCAGCTCGTGGAAACTCTTTACGAGGGCTGGTTTATAGAGGGCGCAACTTCTATCTTAGAGTTTGCAGGGCCGATCCTCGAATATTTACAGCAGCCTGAGGTTGCGAGTATGAAGAGTATTCGGCTATGTAGCCAAGCAATCTCTTCTATCCGCTCGGTGGTGTCGCGCACCATGTTGCTTCAGCTCTCTGAGGCAGAAGACTCTGACGTACTCGACTTTATCAAAAAACTAACATATTGGCAAACAATAATTCTGTCCACCGAAGATCCCCAGACAGAATATTTGCCTTTGATATGCTATCTCCTCTATTCTAAATTGGTCATGGATGACGAAGGTGTTCGGTTGGCTGCGGCGAACTTGTGGCGGTTGCTTTTGGTACAGAAGCCGTCTGAAATGTCAGCACTCCTGAACTACGCGAGTTCCCTCCTTCACAAACGCTTGTCTTCCGGTTTCCAAAAGCTTGTTGGTTTGGATGACGCTAGCTTCCTACGCTGGGTTGACGACCAACGCGATGATCTTGATTCATTTTTCTTCGGCGCTCTGTCCAAACACTGGGAAAACTTTGTCCGTGACGAAAACAATAGAACAGAGGAGCGTGCTCGAGTGAGACTTTCCAAGCGAAAGGATAAGTTAAAGCTGTGGGATCAAGTCGATACAGCCCAGGAGGAAGTTCTCCGGAAACATGAAACCACCTTTGACCACTGGACATCAAACATCTTCACCTCTGAACACCTTAAGCATCAACGATCGTTGCAAGATCAGCAGGACAATTTCTCTTTTTTATCTTCAGCTTTCGCCAAAATGTACCGTGACTTGAGGCGAGATAACGGGATTCTGGCAGGAACCAGTGAAACGAAATGGCGTCTTGACCAAACTGAAGGCAGGGATAGGATGAGACTGCGAATAACTCCGGACGACACAGCTGGAGCGCAAAACTACCAACCAAAGCGCAGAACGTCTCATGAGCCTCCTAATATTAAACTGGACAGACGAATTCGTGCTATTGGAAAGGACCTCCTGGGCGTTACACCTACTACAATGGCTACTGAGCCCTCCGAATCTGAAAATCAAGTTGAACCCCCAGCTGAGGTGCAGAACAGCGATCCTGATGACAGATCTGGCCTTGAAGAAAGCTTTGAAATGATTGAAGACCCTATGGATGGGCAGGATGACTATGAGGACAAGAATAGGAAGGTCATGAGAAGTCTTCATCGGGGAGATCAAGTTCAGCATGTTTGCAATGTCTCTAGAATTGTGGGGCTGGAAGCGTGTGAGGGACTTTTGATCCTCGGGAAAGATTCTGTCTATATTCTGGATAACTTCTTCCAACGGGCCGATGGCGAAGTCGTCAATGTTTGGCAAGCGTCTCCTGAAGAACGAGACCCCTATGTCCGCATGATTTCTGGCCGCGAATCTGATGATCGACGAGTGAATAACGGAGAACATGGAACGAGGAGCTGGAAATGGTCCCAGGTAATTAGTGTATCGAAACGGCGATTTTTATTCCGCGATGTTGCACTGGAAATATTTTTTGCCGACGGTCGAAGCTATTTGCTCACAATGGTCTCCCGCACGCTTCGGGATGAGTTATCCTCACTTCTCTCGTCTTGCGCCCCTCAAATAAGCGGATCCGGAAACGCCTCGCAGAGCGAAGAAATGTGGAGATTCGAAGCTTTGCGCAATCAGGAGGAGAATCCTCAGTTCTTCAGGGCGAAAATTGCTAACGTGTTTAACCAAAATCCTACCAACCCAGCTACTCGAAAATGGATCAAGGGTGAAATGTCTAATTTTCATTACCTGATGTTTGTTAATACGATGGCCGGACGGACGTTCAATGACCTGACACAATACCCCGTATTCCCATGGGTGCTTGCCGATTATACAAGCGATGAGCTAGATCTGGCAAACCCTAAGACTTTCCGTGATTTGTCAAAACCGATGGGATGCCAAACTCCAGATCGGGAAGCAGAATATAGAAGCCGATACCAATCCTTTGCCGAGATGGGCGACCATAATGCACCTCCGTTTCATTATGGGACACACTATTCTTCAGCTATGATTGTGACCTCATACCTCATCCGCCTTCAGCCATTTGTCAAGTCATACCTTCTGTTGCAAGGAGGAACATTTGACCATGCTGATCGATTATTTTATTCAATCCCCAAGGCATGGGAATCCGCATCCAAAACTACCATGACGGATGTGAGGGAATTGATCCCCGAATTTTTCTATCTGCCCGAATTCCTGGTAAATACGAACAAATATGATTTTGGGCTCAGACAAAACGTATCTCAATCGATAGATAATGTCGAGTTACCTCCTTGGGCTAAAGGAGATCCAAAAATATTTATTGCCAAACATCGGGAAGCCCTCGAGAGCCCGTACGTCTCGAAAAACCTCCCTCAATGGATTGATCTAGTATTCGGCAATAAGCAGAAAGGAGAAGCAGCTTTGGAGGCAGTGAATGTGTTTCACCATCTGTCCTATCAAGGTGCTAAAGATCTGGACACCATCGACGATCCCGTCGAGCGCTTAGCTACGATAGGCATTATCCATAATTTTGGACAGACTCCACACCAGGCATTCCAAAAATCCCACCCACAGAGAGAAGAGGTAGCCCAGAAGCAGAAACGGTTGGATACGGCGGCAGAGTCCCTAACTCGCTTACCTATGACATTGCTCGGTAAGCCGATGAAGCGTCTAAAACAATGTTACAATGCGACTAACAAATTTTTTAGATAGCCAAGAACGAGTATCATCGCTATTATTCTCATGGAAACAAGATCGACTACTCTGTTCGGCCGCGTTCAGACTCAATATTCCGCCGAATTATGACAAGTACATTGAGTGGGGTTTCTCTGATGGCAGTGTTAGATTCTATGCCGCTGATAGTAGGAAGGTATGTATACGTATTTGGGAATGTTGTCCCGTTGGCGCATTGCTGGGGGCTAATTTGGCTATTTGTTTCAAGTTGATCGGCCATTTCGAGCACCTCCATATAGGTCAACTGTCTGGTGCCTTATTTGCAGATTCTCAGACCCTAATCACCTCCGGGACGGATTGTACAGTCTCGGTGTGGTCGTTTACATCGACATCCAAGTCGGCAGATCTTCATCCGAAAGCTACACTATTTGGACACCGGTCGTTGGTCACGACTCTTGCGGTTTCAAGATCCTTCAGCACAGTCCTGTCCGCCTCCAAGGATGGAAAAATAATGCTATGGGATCTAAATCGCCTAGAATTTGTCCGATCGTTACCGAATCAAGGACCTGTCGATGTAAGTTTTCTGTATATTCAGCCAAATCTACACATCCCTTTTTTTTCGAGTTTTTTTTTTCGAGTTATTTTTATTAATCCGATCACGCGGACGCGAAATAGTGTGCACGCATCAACGATGCCACCGGGAATATACTCGTCTGCCATGGAAATCGTATCAGCCTCTATACACTAAACGGAGCATTGCTTCTTGATCAAGCGGTGTGCGAACAGGCTGATGATTGCATATTGTCCTGTGCTTTCTACGAAGGGGTCAGTAACGAATGGCTAGCACGGGAGCTATTATTTACAGGTCACAAGCGCGGAGTCGTTAATGTAAGTTTTCTTTCTTTCTTTCTAAAAAAATTTTTTGTGTGTGGTATCCGTAAAAGGCTAACCACCCTGATAGATCTGGAGTAAAACAATCCGGAATGGCCGATTCGAACTCGATCTAATCCGCCAGTTACACCATGTGGACAACACCCGCGGAGACGGGGCCAGAAATGCTTCTGCGGGTATTAGCTGTATTTTACCGTTGGCGCAGTCTGTTTATACCGGTGACGAGGCTGGACGAGTTGTAAGTTCCCCCTTTGTCTTTCCCCATTCCACCGCTTTCTTGGTTCCGTTGTTCTATGTATTTGGCTCGGGGTGCAATTTATTAATTTGTCATTTTTTCTTGCTCCCTTCAAATAGTATGAATGGGACTGTGTGCAGCGCCATTAAATATGGATATTTATATCTAGATCGCTTTGGTCCAAGATCCACTAGATGGACCTACCTACCCGCCCCTGACATGTGGATCGAGCAGGATTATGATTTCATGACGGGAACGCTTTTTTTCTTATATGTATATAACGGTTCGACCAAAGATGCGATGCTATATTATGTATGCCACGACACGCCATGCTATGTATGTATGCCCGATTTCTCCGTCTTTTGCGTTACTTTTCTTTTTATCATTCTGCTTTTTGGCTTTTCTTCCTCTCTCGAGCTGTTGCGCGTCGGGTAAAAAATATTTTGTAGATAAAAAAGAAACCTCGTTGGCAGGCCACGAATGGATGAATATACTATACGGTACTGTACATATCTATATACAGCTCTGGTTGCCGGAAGCAATATGCTAAACAACAGCCGGGTTGTTGTCCTTCCTGCGCTCCGGCGCGCTCCACCGCGCTCCACCGTATCTGTGCAGTGCAGTGCAGAAAATGACGAGCGCCGAGCGGTGTTTTGTTCACCACTTGCTCTCAAAGCCGGCTTGCTTTAGTGCTTTGGTACTATCTGTACCGCTACATCAAGATCTGAGTTTAATGCAACGGGGATCCATTTTTCTTCCTGTGCAATGATGTAACAAAACCGGGGCCAAAGGGAAAAATTCTTGCTGGAAGAACACCACCTGTGACTAGTTAACAAAAACTATATATTCTGCTGAAGATGGTGCAGAAGCAGCAGCGTCTTGGATGCAGTGCCGGTCATGATTTGTCATTGTATATAAGCTCTCGTTGACTGAAGTTACTCAGGGCTGAAGACTGCCCTTCTTTTTTTGCCTTTTTATTTTGTTTTCGAGTTCTCTTAATGTGAACATTGAAGCCACACAGTCCCGTACCGTCCTGGTCGGAGCACAGTAGCCCGGGATAGCGCCCAAAAGCGCGAAATCAGTATCTAGATGGACCCGAGCTTTGCCACTGGCATTGTAGGTGAGGTGGGCATGATTGATGATACACAAGAGATCGAAGAGAAACTCCCTGTTAACATGTACATATACGAGTATCAATTGCAGAATATTAATATGTATGTATTATTATTATGCCAGTTGATTAGTCAACGCTGAGGCAGGTTTTAGTTTTTCAGTGGCGTCTGAGCAGTCGTTGTATCTGATACCTGTTCTCCCCGCCAAGCACCGCAGCAGCCACAGGTCGCTGGTACCCCCCCCCTTCCATTATTCTTGCCCCACCATTTTCCAGTCCATCCATTGTATTTATTATCTTTCTTCTCTTCTTTGCTCCCTCATATACAACAATCTCACAACGTACAATCTACTCTTTCTTGCTTCTTTTAACTGGCTTAGAAGATCAGCTAGAATATCCTCTCAACTGCGCACCCTCGCCGCTTTCGTAGATTCTACTACTACACTAAGTTACTGCGCACAATCCTTTATCCCGTCATGTCGTCCGCTCTCGATCAATTAAAAGCCACTGGCACTGTAAGTGACCCCTTGCCGCTCCAGTTTTGTCTCATAGGAGGAATGGATGGGAGAATGAGAAGAACTTAGGAACTGACTCTGTCTTCGACACATTGCCCGTGTTAGACCGTGGTCTGCGATTCTGGTATGCCATCCCTCGCTCGAATATCAATTCCCGGCAAACCCCCTAGCTCTTAAAGCTATGGAATTTCTAGCTAACATAGAACCCTTTGAATTTTTTAGGGGACTTTGCAAGTATGTCTTACCGTTCTATGTCTCGTTTACGTCTTCTACATTTGCACTATACGGACTGTTCTCTGACAAATTCGCAACAGCCATCGGTAAATATAAGCCGCAAGATGCCACCACCAACCCTTCATTGATCCTCGCCGCTTCGAAGAAACCAGAATATGCCAAGTTGATCGACTCCGCAGTTGCCTACGGAAAGGAAAATGTGCGCAACCATCATATAATAGATATGATAGACCTAGTTCTGATGTTGTGGTTTCTCTGCATGTATATATATATATATATATCTGGAGCTTCTCCAAAGCTGACCTGGGTGGCAAAAACAAAACTATAGGGCAAGACACTCGATGAGAAGGTCGATGCTACTCTCGACCGTCTTTTGGTCGAGTTTGGCAAAGAGATCCTGCAGATCATCCCCGGCAAAGTTTCAACTGAAGTCGATGCCCGCTTCTCCTTCGATACCAAAGCCTCCGTCAATAAGGCTCTTAACATCATCGAGGTATGTTTCGATGCCAATCCGTTGTTGTAAGAAGCTAGATCGCGAAAGAGGAGAAAAAGAGAAAGAAAGAAAAAAACTAACTCAACCGCCCTTTTGCAATAGCTTTACAAATCCGTTGGCATCCCTAAGGAGCGCGTGTTGATCAAAATCGCTTCGACATGGGAGGGCATCCAGGCTGCTCACATTCTTCAGTCACAGCACGGCATCAACTGCAACCTGACATTAATGTTCTCGCTTGTCCAGGCCATTGCTGCAGCTGAAGCTGGCGCATATCTCATCTCCCCCTTCGTCGGCCGCATCCTCGACTGGTTCAAAGCAGCCATGAAGAAGGACTTCACCCCCGAGGAAGACCCTGGCGTTAAGAGCGTGCAGAGCATCTTCAACTACTACAAGAAGCACGGCTACAAGACCATTGTCATGGGCGCCTCCTTCCGGAATATCGGCGAAATCACTGAATTGGCCGGATGCGACTACCTGACCATCTCGGTACGTTTTATATATATCCCCCCATCCCCCTTTTTTTCCCCTTAGGAGTAAGTTGGGCCTAAACTAACACATTTCCCCAACGCAGCCCAACCTCCTCGAAGAACTCTACAACTCCACCGCTGCCGTCCCCAAGAAGCTGGACTCCGCCACCGCTGCTACCCTCGATATCCCCAAGCGCGAATACCTGAACGACGAGGCGCTCTTCCGCTTCGACTTCAACGAGGACCAAATGGCCGTCGAGAAGCTGCGGGAGGGTATCTCCAAGTTCGCTGCTGACGCAGTTACCCTCAAGAACATCCTCAAAGAGAAGATTGGCTCGTAGATCTGAGCTTTTGACTCCCTCCTGTTTTCTTTTCTTTCTCTCTCCTTTCTTTTCTCATATATCAAGGCAAAATTGATACCTGCAAAATGACAAAAAAGAAAAGAAAAAACGTTTCTTCTCCCTTTATGAATGAACTCTTTAGGTTATTTTTTGTATTCCTTTTATTTTACATCCATGAGATAAGAATGGCATATCTTAGTCCGTGGTGTGGGCTCGAATTCTAAAAGCCTCTTCTTCTTTTCTACAGCTAAATAATACGTATGAAGTAGAAAATATCTCCGTGCCCCTAGGTCTCGGTACGGATTTTCCCTTAAAAACAAGCCCCCATCTGTAGGTAATATACGAGTGGAAATAGATTCGTTACAAGAAGTATTTACGCATTAGGCTTGCCCATACATATTAGTTACAGTACATTAAAGTTGGAGGATAGATATGGGTTGCGGAGGGAGCAGCGGAGAGGAACTTGGAAGAGTGGGAAAGGGGGGGTGTATTGTGCATGTATGTATTAGATACGCAGTAGGTGGGGTGTGGATGTCGTCATTGTCAGCTCATTCGCACCGTCTTGGGGATAATAAGGATAGATAATAATTTGCAAAAGTGTTGGTGTTATAAATCTCTTCTCTAACCTCTAGCTAGTAAACTGTCCGCGTAGCCACCCATCTCTTCCCCCCCGTTCCGCAAACCGGCTTTGCAGTGATCCCCAGGTGTAACCCGGAATTTCACATACGGTAACCACAAAAAGATATAGCAGTGCTCCCCTGAATAGGAAGGAAATTGTGAAGAACAGAAAAAGCACAAGCAAAAGAAAAAAAGACATTATCAATCGCTCAAACATAGAAAAAATAGAAAAAACCCTTGACTCAACAAAGTATGAAAAAATATCATATCAAACCAGGAAATCACCCAATCACGACACACCCTCACCCCGCCCACCGTGACCCCGTCAGTACCTAGTGTTTAATTCTCGCAAAGCGAAAACTCCCTATGCCTAAAATGCCTATCCTGCTCCGTAACCCTCGCCGTCCTCTCCGCCATCAACTCCACTCTCAACCGCTTCGCTTCCTCCATGCTAAACGGGAAATCCGCCTTGTTGCCACTGCCTAAAATCATATCCACCAACTCCTTGGGCAACTTCTTCAGCGCCCCCGTTGACTCGATGTGCTCCGTCCACCAGTCACGGCGCTGTGGGGGCACGTTTGCCGTCGAGATTATGCGGATATGTGGGTCGACGAGGAAGAGGGTTAGGACCTTGCGGTGGCCTGGCTTGGACTTATCGGCTAGCTCGAAGGGTTCGAGGCGGTGCTGGAGGGTATTGGGGAACGTGAGGAGGCGGCCCTGGGAGCACTCGACGCTACCGGGGATTTGGGTTGCGGAGGATAGGGTGTGTTTGCCGAAGATTTCGGGGAGGAAGTCTGGGTCTTCGCCGCGGCTATTTTTGATTTTTTGGTTTGTGGCGCATTGTTGGCGGAAGGCTATGTGGCCGTTGGTAATGTTGTGATTGTCGTAGTGGTAGAGCGCTGTTGCGCATATGTGTTCATTCTGGCGGTTTGTTAGAAAATGGAGCTGTTCGTTTTAAATATGCAGGATGCACTGAGTTGGGAGTACGCTTTGTTACTTACAAGTTGGCCTTCGACATGCCAGACACCGCCGTTATATTTAGGTTTTTCAGGGGTTAGGTGGATATTTGCAAGTTTCACAATCACTTGAAAGCCAGACTTGCGGTATTGTTTCTTTAAGTCCACGGAACCTGGTGACAGCGACGGCGTCATCGTAGGTTCGAACTTTCTAGGCTCTGGTAATACATATCCAGATTTGGTCACTGAACGTTTCTGTTTTCTAGATCCATTTTCTCCTTCTCGGGGCGGAGAAAGCGAACTTTCCCGAACGCATATATCGTAGTTAATACGTCGAGTATATTCCGCACTTAGAGAAGATAGGGTTCTATTCCAAAGGGGAATTGCGCGGGATATCACCTTCTCGATGGTTTCGTATAGATCTCGATGTTTGTGGGGATGGAGGTTGTTGATATAGCTTGTTATCCGACATGGCGGAGCAAGAGACGCCGCAGCAACTTTTGAAGGGTCCTTCGGATCTAGAGGTAGGTAAGAGCCCTTCTTGTCAAGGAACTCGACATTGCAAGGTAGCCATTGGAATTTTTGGCTGTATATCTTGTCTTTCCAAAAATTACCCGCCCAACCGGAGTGGTTATCTAGCTTTTCATCAAACACGGTGTATTTGTCTCGCGGCACTGGAAGTGTTTCTCCAAGGCCGCAGCTGGCGATGCAGTCGCCCAACCCTAAGAGCTTCTCGCCAAGGATACGCGTTCGGCCATAGACAAGGGGAAAGAGCGATGGGTTCACTAAATTCAGAATCTGTTCATTCGTGGAAGGGTGGTAATCTTTGAGGTTCTCAGGCACATCTTCTAGTTTCGAAACCCCATTTCTCAACTCCTGGTCGATTGATCCCGGAACAGCAGTGTCTGATTTGACTACTCCGCCGTTAAATACGTCCACAAGCCCATATTCATGATAAATCCTTGTTTTGTAGCGGAGCTCATCGATAACCCATTTTGCCATAGATTCCGAGAAACCATAGTTTCCCGTTAACATTTCCTTCCGCCACTTCTCCACGATGGTATCATCAGAAACCTATTGTAAAGATTAGTAAATGATATGATTGTGGTGGATAGGCACTTGCTACCTATGGTGAGGTTGTCGTAGAATGGATTGTAGGGTTTTTGGGGGGGGGGAAGAGAGAGAAGGGGGGGGCCAGAAGTGATATAATGAAATAACCAGACAGGAAGTAGGGCAATGCCCGCATAACTTAAGGGATATATAGTTCCAACCTTCACATTCCAGTTAGGTTTATCCGTGATTTCGTTCATGATCTGGACCATCGTGTTTTCTCGAGTCGTCAGGGCTGGGTATCTGCCAAATCAATACCTAGTAACCGCAAACCGGGAACCATGAGATTACCTCAAATTATCATCGAGCGCATCTTGATAGTTCAAAGCATTTGGGAAACGGCCTCTCTGTATGCCCTGAATGTGAAGGATATGAAGCCTAGGCGTCCGTCCGTCTATGCTAGCACGCGGGGTTGTGAGTGGGGTGCTCGTCGGGGTAGGCTCCCAATTCAGCGGGAGCGTGAAGCCTGGAAGGCGAAAATGAACATTGTCTGGCAGGTCTTCCTCCCAGTCTGAAAGCTGAGAAGAACCTGTATCACTCATTTTAAAGGCAAAGGTATCAAAGAATATGTTGACAAGAGAGTAATACTCTAGGTTCAGGGTAGCTCTTTAGGGTGATGAACCACGGGGAACAATAGATGGAGTCAAATCGTGCCTTGATAAGCGTCAAAATAAAGTGGCTAGCGAACTCTGATTAAATAAGAGGTAGGGTTGCAAAATTCTTTGCTGGGGTTTATGCGTGGGTAATTGGCGGCTGGGTTGGCCTCAGCCGTTGCATCAGTTTCCAAATTTCGCCTATCCAGCGCGACTGCGAGGTCATGGATCGGGAATCAGCCAATCGTGAACGCCACTAACCCCGCTGAGAACAATAGGAAGGAATATCCTATTGTTCTTTTTCTGCAAAATGCGGTCATCAACGGCCAGTAAAACTGCCTGCTTGACTGTGTTTAGCTCTGCAGGGCGCCAAATGGATCCTGAGAGCACTCGTGGGTTCTATATTGGATGTTGATAATTATTGTTTCAAATTCCCCCAAAATGCTGCGAGAATATCTCGCTCAGATGGCTGGAAATCTCGCGGGGCTGGTATTGCGCTAGTTTTGTCACTTTTGTCCTCCAGCTAGGGAAGGTGGATTGTTCGTTTTGTTTCATGTTAGACCATCATTTTGTCTATTAATAATTGTAACTTTTTAACATAGTTTCAAATTTTTTTTTTTTTTTTTTTTTTTTTTTTTTTTTTTTTTTTTTTTTTTTTTTGTGTCTTGAAGCGGGAGAACTTGGACGTCTCAAAGCATGATTCGCTCCTGTTACACGCCCATTCTTGGCCTGTTGGTATCAACAAAAAAAGAAACTAGCGTAACGCGGAGATTTGGCACGACTTGCCCAAGCTAGCGGCAACAACGTGGAATGGCTCGATGGTCGTCCCTAGTAAAGAAAGAGCCGCACCATTTATCGTTGATTTTAAACGCTGAGTCCATGTCCTCAGTCGAAGTTTATCAGATCTGGCGTGTGGTAAATCCGTCGACACCATTGAAATTCAGGTATCAACTAGTGGTGGGGTGTGCAGATCACAAAGGCACTGGATGAATTTCCCTTTCACTTCCACTTGGAGTTTCGATATTTTGAATCTCTCAAACTCATGGTACGCTGAGTTGACCTGCCCTCCGCAGGGTGGGGGATGACAAAAGTGCCTAGCCGTTGAGAAAGGTCCCATGGGCACAAGTGGGAGAGCTTGAATGGACGGGAAAATTCTCGGCTCGCCAGATGTAGGTTTTGAAGAAGGAAGAAAACACAGCAGGCTTCATAGTCAAGGCTGGACAAGACAATATGTGATCCTGGTTTGACGATAACAATTAACAATCCGGTTCTTTGCTCCGTCAGAACCGGGATTTTCCGTCCATGATGTCCAACAAGCTCAGCAAGATCTCTCTGTCAACATGAAAGACATACTTAGCAACATGGCTACATGTATTCCCGCTTGCTGAATCTTTGCAAATCTCAGCCCTGATTGATACGGAGGATCCGTCTGTCGTCTCGACAGTATTGCCTTCCGTCACCTGAGGCCTAGGCAGCGCCTACGTTACAGCAGCAACCACCTGTGGAGCAGGAGCAATGAGCATAATCCTTTGCTTCTTCACGGAAGCATAATCCGGGGAGTTTGACTCGGGTGGGAGACTTTATATGGAGCACCCCTCCAGATAAGAGAAGATCATCTTTTGGAATAGGTAGTAACTACTCTGTATAGAGAGATATAGATATCTACTTCATGAGTATCCTGTATGTAGCGAATGAGAGCGGGCGAGTGACACTGCTGCAGTCTTATCTCGAGTTTGAAATGAACATATATAGCCAGCATAGCGGAGACTAATCGAGAAGATGTAAAGTTGTAAAGATGTACGTTTAGATATAGATGTATGTCTCCTTGTCCTTTTAAAAAGAAGTCGTTGTCTTTACCTTCCCTCTATTGATACCCGGAAGAGGAAAGGCCTGAAGCTCGGACCGGCGTTGTGGTCACGTGAGATGACGTCACGGACCCTCGGCCCGTCGATGGCGGGGTGGGTTAGTCAGCATGCCCCTCCTCGCCCCCGAACAGGAAATGACAATGACAATCGGCGACAGGAATATTACTTCTACCCGGATTCTTTTCTTGTCTTCCTCGTCCTCATCCTCTTCTTCTCCTTTAAATTGCAGTTCATCCCCCAGAAGTCATCTCCACCCAACATCTCACTTGTTGTATCCGCCCTTTTAACAAGTAATATCCAATACCGTCAAAATGGTCAAGGCCGGTAAGCTTGTTTATTTCTTAGAACTCCTATCCCGGCCTTTGCCCCGCCATCCCATCTGATGATCTACTGAGGATGCCTCAAGAGTGTGCGGGATCAACCTACCAACCAGCCTTGCGCACTTTCACCCAAGGTCCTCGGGTTCTTGAAATGCCCAATGGGAGAACCTACAGTAGATTGATTGGAATCTTGTCCGGCTGTGGAGTGACCATCCGAAGCCATGAGCACATTTCCAAGCTCTACCCTGCTCCCGTGATGGCTCTACACTCAACCTTCATAAACAACCTTTAGATACATTCGTGACAACAACTGAGCTAACCCCTACCGCTCCCCGGTCTTTTCCTGCAGTCGCTATTCTCCGTGGTGACTCCAATGTCAAGGGTACCGTCACCTTCGAGCAGGCTTCTGAGTCATCCAACACCGTCATTTCATACACTATTACCGGCAATGACCCAAATGCCGAGCGTGGCTTCCACATCCACCAGTTCGGAGACAATACCAATGGCTGCACCTCTGCCGGCCCCCACTGTATGTCCTTTACCCCACCAATTAATTGACATCTAAAAATATCCCATTATCCACATATATACCCACGTTCATAGAGTAACCTCCTGTTCCATCACAACAGTCAACCCCTTCGGCAAAACTCACGGTTCCCCCACCGATACCGAGCGCCACGTCGGAGACCTAGGCAACATCACCACTGACGCAGAAGGCAATGCCATTGGAAGATTCGAGGACCCACTGGTCAAGCTCATCGGTGAGCAGAGCGTTCTCGGAGTAAGCCCACCCCCCCCTTCCCCCTTCCCCCTTGACTTCGTTTTTCTATTTTCTAGAGATTTTGGTGATTACTAACTAGGGAACTCTTTGAATGAAACAGCGTACCGTCGTCATCCATGCTGGCACTGATGACCTTGGACAGGGTGGCAATGAAGAGTCCAAGAAGACCGGCAATGCTGGTCCCCGCCCCGCGTGCGGTATGTATTGCCCATATTTCGGGTCCTCGTTTGGGGCATGATGCCGTTGTATTTACTAACGTATCTTTCCTTTATTCACAGGTGTTATTGGCATCACTGCATAAATGAATCCTAGGTCAACCCCGCAGAAAATGAAAAGTGGTATTAAAAAATTAATGGGCTGGTGTTTCCGGAATGTAGAAAAAACAAATATTATACCACACCACATATTTACTTTGTGAAGGAGAAACGAGTATTATATATTTCTTAAGCAAGGAGAAAAGCCAAGAGGGTCGACCTACTTGAATTGTCAATACTGAGTTCCCAAGTAATTCAGTCTCTCAGCTGTATAGTAAAATATCAGTTGAATGGCTACAATACTCGTACTTTTCACGTAGAGTAGTGTGCTCGGCTGGTGAGACACCTCAGGTAGAAAAACAGCTTCATGTCAATCTCCAAACCCATTTCAAATTGCTTCGAGAAACCTTGTACCCAGGATTCCTTCAGAGAAAATTATCACACGCGGCTTCACCCTCCCGGTTTCCTGAAAAGGAGGGGAGGGGGTGGAAGTGCAGGATATGTGATTTATACCGTCATGAGGAACGCGGTAGAGCTGGTGGATTTGATGCGTGATGATTGTACGTACGAGCACGGAGTACATGTACACATAGGTGGAATATAATCGTATGTCCTGCACGTACGTAAGGGTGGTACACTGCGCTTATATTTGTTCGGGATCTGCAGAGCGGCCTGTCTATGTCGACTTATGTGGGAGGTGGGAGAGAAAGATGGGGGGAGCTGTGTTGTCTGCTCTTGAGGTGGTTGATAGTGTGGGCTGCCCTCGACGAGAATTTGAGGGTAGTTGGTTGACGTTCTATAGACTCAAGTGGTGGCTGGGGCCGCTCTAGTTGCACATCCATATACCGCATATGGGGAAGATGAAAAGGTAAATTGAAAGAGAGAGGAAAGTGTTAGGTATGCATATCCAAGTTAGCTGTCGAAAGTCATGGGGTTGGTGGAGGTGAAACCTGTAAGCTCCTTTTTTGGCGGCATGGATAGACTACATAGTTCACACGTTTAACAATCGTGTCCCATCCAACACGCTCTTGAGGGCACATCCAACGCTTAAGTAAATTAAGACATTCCTTTCGCCATCCTGGCCAAGGAGAAGACCTTAAGGCATCTGTGCACGAAGGCCAAGGTCTGGGAAGCTTGCAACGGAGGTATTTAGTGAAATGATTCAGCTCGCCATCTGTTGGTTCAGAAAACATGTTAAAGAAAAAATCAAAGCTTTGAGAAAGATCGGGTTGTAATTCCGGTGACAAAAGGCTGGATGGTTTTGATGAAAAACGTCACGATTCCCCAAGAATAAGCCACTCCATTCTTTCATTGGCCATATTGAGGAACTGCTATACTGATGCCGTGCGTGCACTGGCCTGAAATAGCAGCAAAGGGGGGAACGGAGCTAATATTGCCGTCGTATTCTGTGAATTCCGCCTTTGAGATCTGCTAGATGACTGGGCCCTTATTATTTCGGTGTAGATCTAGGTGATTATGTACTATACATGCAGCGAGTGGATGCCAGTACCCAGCACCATCCCCCTTGGTAATTCAACACGCGGTGTGCGGCGTCAAGGATTGCAATACATACCACCTGAACTAAAGAGGATAAACCAACTTCTTGCTCCTCTGACGCAAGTATAGGGGAAAACTTGGCAACCTCGACGACTAAATACACCCAGGCGTGCCTGGCTTTGGTTCATTATACTCATATGCAAGTGAAGCTTATGATGAGTTCTTGCAGGATGTTAAATACAGGCCAAGTGTTGACATATATTGTGTGGTAAGATCGACGTGGCTGAAATGTGATCGCTTAAACAGAACGGTTGGGATGCATCAACTGACAATAACTCATTCTTCATCCCGGTAACACAGAGTCGAAGCAAAATGGTACTTGAGGTATAACCGGTTGATACGTCGCAACGGCCGTTAACAACACCTGGATGGTCAGATATTCATTGATCAACGAGGATATACACCGTAGTTATGTCTATCGCTCTCGAAGGATTTTGGAGGGATTGAAGCCGATGGCGAGCGCCTTTTTACATCGTTTAGATCCCTCGCCTTTATGCTGGGCACGGTATTTCGAGTGTCGTTAAAGTGTCCGGCCCTGGAGCCTCAAACATCTTATATCATTCCCCACAGGGAAGCTTAAAAAGAAAGCAGTAAACTTCAGCAGAGAGCAAGGCGTAGGAATTTAAACTGTAAAGCATTGGGACTCCAGAGTCTGTAGACTATCAATAGACCCGTGGAACTCATGTTAGATAGGAGTAGAATAATATTCTCACTGGCTAGAGCTAGCTGGATTTGCTCCCGCCAACAGCACTACCCCCTACCGCCATTCCATTCGGGAACAGTGGGACAATGTAAAATGACTTGGAGGTTTGATAGTCTTTCATCTGAACGTGAACAGGTGCCTGAAGCGTTCGCAACAACAGGGTCTGTTGGGAAGAAGCAGAACGATGACAAACCGATCCAAACCAATCCCATGGAGACAGATGTTGGATAGCCGACATGGTTAACTAGTTATTCCGTAAACTAGCTGCAGATGTATTAGTCATTCCCTTGCATAAAACAGTGGCCAGCTTCAAGCACTTGTGCCGTATTTACCTGGCCTAGTTGCATCCCGTCTACCGAGACATGAGCCCATAACTTAAGCCCATTCAAAGGAGTCCAGCTACGGACATACATAGGGATGACTGCTTGAGAGACAATCCGTTGCGGATTATTGATCTGGCGGCTTGGAGATCAGCGCGCTTCAAGATTCGCCACGCAACCTTTTTTTTTTTTTAAAAAAAAAAAAAAAAAAAAAGAAAAAAAGGCTTATAGAATTGGAGTCCCGAGCACATTGGCGCAGCGTTGGCCTGATGGTTGCTCTCCAGCTGCGTCTGGAGGCCCAATTTCCTTCCAACGTCTGAATCCTGGTCATTTCTCCTAGTCGATAACCAACCACGGTGGTCGTTGAAGTCGTTGTTAGGTCATGCCTCAACGACCGAGATGGAGCCCTCCAACTTCTACCACCCAGTGTACGCGCCGTTCATGCCAGGGGAGGATTCGGTCCCGTCGACCTTGATGCAGCAAAGCAGCAGCAATGAGAACCTTAAGTGGGAGCAAGGAGCTCGTTCGCAGCCGCCAGGTCAGCATGTACAGCCGCCGCCGCCCCCAACTTCATCATCACCACCCTCTGGGTCCCAGCCTGTTCAGTCCAGTATAATACAGAGACCTTGGCCAGAAATTCAGCTCAATCCTCACCTCCAGCTACAAGAGAGCCAAGAAACGGAGCCGGACCCAGCAGTGGCAAAGTTGGGCTCGGTTCTCACTCTGGCCTGTTTAAATTGCCGGGCAAAGAAAATTAAGGTCTGCTGCAAAGACCATATAAATTTTGAATATTGGGCGGCATATTCCCGATGGCTATTGGGAGTTGACATGAACAAAGCTTGCTAACATGATTTTCCTACATAGTGCCAACCAGAAAATGGCGGCTGCAAGAAATGCAAACGGCTGGGGATACCATGTCCGGGACCTGAGATGGATGAACGCAAAAGGTTTGCTCACACGGTTATGACATGCCTTTATTTGTGGACAAACAACTAACATTTGACCTCTAGACCATCTTCCAAGCGGTATATCCGGGAGCTACACGGTCGAATTGAAGAGCTCGAGAAGTCTCTTCGTGAAAGTGAACTCCGTCGCCGCATACAAGCACGCGAGATTATGACTCTATATGAGCTCAATCAATTTCCCAGTTATCATCCATCGCCACTCATTCAGTCGTACCCGGAGAATGTCATTGCTTATCTCTGCGATGGTAGATATCATATGGATGGTCGCCTAAAATATGGCGGTCCAACCTCAAGTTTGCATCTGACACTAAAAGAACAGGAAGCTGGTGAGCCCTGGTCAGCACTTGGAGCCTAGGGAGCGAGGGCGATATGGCCGCAGGCAAAACGAACTTCTATAGCAAAACTTTGCTCTACTGCATCATGGCATGCGCAGCGAGAATCTCACCTCGGTCAGAAATACGTGCCTTGGTTCTTCCGCCAGATAAGGCCTACAGAGGCAAGCAGCCGCCACCTATAAACGATTACCAGTGCTTGTTTGCTGAAGCTTCAAGATTACTGGAAGCGGAAAGAAAACAACCGGGGATAACGACTATACAATCGTTACTTTTACTATCGGTTATATACTGTGCATTTTCCAATGATATGACGAGCTTGGCACTGACAAACACAGCTTGTCGCCTTGCGATTGAGATGGGTCTCCATCATGACTGTTCAAACGAGAATATACCACAAATGGACATAGAAGCGCGCCAGATTACTTTCTGGGGTTGTTTTGTTTTTGGTAGGTATGCGGCGAGCCTGCAATCTGCGGTTTTTCGGGTCATACTGAAATGCGTGGCATCGTACATCTAGACTTTGGGGGTTGTATCTTGGGCGCTCGTTTTTTTTGACGCTCGACGAAAACGTGACCGTCCCTCGACCGTCGGGGGAGAATGCTTCTTTACCATTGCACTCTCTCCTAGCTGGCTCCTGGGCCTCTCTTCTAGAGCTAGTGGGGCTAATATGTGAGCACTTGTATGACAACCCAGCTACATTATAGTTAAATCTTTGTTCAAAGTAACTTTTAACTAATCTGGCAATAGAAATAGAAATCAACGTGCGATGGTGGAGACCAATAGTTTAGATGAACGACTTCACCAGTGGTACGTCCGTTTGGACCCCCAGCTATATTATAGAAAAGACGGACCTCCTTCGATAGGAGTCATGCAGTATGCAAACCCTAATGTCACCCAAATTGAAAGCAACAATATTTAGCTAACATTTTTTCAACCGTGATTCCTAGTATGCAGTATTGTGCCGCTATCATTATCTTATATCGCCCTCCAGCTGGCGTTGGGAAAGTTGACACGCGAAAGCTAGAGACTGCAGACAAATTTCGAAATATCTGCGTGCAGCATGCCATCAAAATCGCGAACTACCTGACGGACTATCGGGTCTACCATAGTAATGCAACCACCCTAAATGGGATAGCCCTACACATTATTGAGATGGCTTGCACCATTCTCATCTCAGACATTGCAGAAAGGGTAAAAACTACAGACGTCACCAGCGAATACACTTATTTTGCCATCTGCGTGCAGACCCTCCTGGAGCTAGAACAAACATATCTAGTCGCTCAGAAGGTTCGCAAAATACTCAAGAAAATAATCAACTTATGTAACCTTGACTCGCGCCGACTTAAACAAATAGTGGCATATATGGATGCTCAGTTTGACCCTTCCCCTACTTTTTCTACGGAAACAAGATCCAACCCTTCGTCACGAATATCATTTAGACGAATTTGCCGCTCACAGGGGCAGTACTGATATACGGACCCAAGGAGAACAGTATCCATCCACGGAGGCTTATAATCCCTCCTCTCAAAACTTGCGTGTTCTAAACCCTCCTGTCTCCGCTCTACCATCATACTATCAGTTTATATAGCAAGATATTTTTTATACATACGGACTCCTGTTTGACGATACTCATCACTTTGAACAATGACAAGTGCTTGCGGCAGAGACAAAAAATAACTTCTGTGCTTCAGGCCCGGGATGCAGTTGAGCAGCACATAGCTAGCCCAACCCTCGGTTCGAGATTTTTTTGCTAGCTGTGGATATCATTTCGATACAACTCGTCCAAGCTAAAAACTCTCAAGCGGATTATGCACCCTCTTCCCCCATGCGCCGGGAATAATTTAAATGTACCTATTTGGAAATAGGCATTATTCCATTACTGGCTCCTAGCTACGCGAAGTGGAAGCTACGGTTTTTGGGGTATGTCCGTTTCGCGCAGAAGTAGTGCACTCAGACGATGTTGGTTGGGGGGATATATGGGCGGTGTACTCCGTACATATGAAAAGCATTGTGGTGGTGCATGATGGTGTGTTCTGGCGCATATACTTTGGGTCAATTTTACGGATAGCCTCTGGTTTGCATTAATATCCTTCTTGGGCACTTTTTCTTCCAAAAATATTCTTGACAGCTTTTGGATATAGGCACACTTTACTGCTCTCAATTATGTTCATATGAAATCCCCCGGGGCGAGGCCGCAAGAACAAGGTGGAAAGTTCTGTCCGTCCATTCATAGGACCCCTATTTGCACCATAAAATCACACCCCATTATGGATATCAAATAATACCACGTTGGTGCAGACTTCCCTTTCTTCAAATCAGATCAGTGTATTATCAGCATATACAGGATGGCAAATATTCAAACCCGCAGACGAAGAATGGCTGTTGGACCGAGCGACCCCCATTGTCTCCTACAGGATGCAGTCATGTAAATGTAACTGCAACGCAACCCTCGCCGTATCCATGAGCAAAGGATTATTGACCCATCTATTCTCAGCAGCTCCAGGGGCCGGAATTTACAGCGCATCGTCATACCAAAATGATTTAAGCAAGAGCCTCCAAACTTACTGCAGATATGCTACGTATCAAAGCGCAACGAGGAACGAGATCCGGGGAGAACTGGTCTACTGCTATCCACGGCACATCCTAGATCCCGCCTTCGACAGAGGCCCTTTCTTTGAGTCCTTAACAGCGAAGGAAAAGACAACAGCAGATGATTCCCACGAACATTTTGCAGTCCTTTTGTCGCAAATAAATTCTTTGAGAAATTTCATCTTGTTCGCGTCTACCGGATGCGTTCACATCATTGACTAACCCGGGCATCCATATTGTCCCTTTGCCTGCCTGAGTATTTATTCTTTTTCGTCCAAAGTCTCCCGAGAAATGAGAAAACGCATGAAATATGTGGCTAGCAAACCCTGCAGGTCTAAATATTTAAAACAAAACCTGTGTGGCCCGTGAATACGGAGCATAGTTACTCAAAATACCCCAGCTGAACATGCTCAAAAAACCCTTAAGACTCTCCGTCAACCCGCCCCGTCGACTTTTCAAAAACGTTGGATATCAACTGTAATCATATCCAAGGTGGGAAGAACACCATGACTGACCCCTTACTATTACAAAACACCAATCACAAACTAACTTTATTCTCTCAGATGAATCTCAGCTTGAAACTTCTTGTTCTTCTTATTCCGATCGCAATCGCAACCGAGAAAAGCTTTCCACCTTTTATTCCTGGGGCTCGATGGAGCAGAGGCCCTCGCGAAGTATGGCATTTTCTCTCACCAATGGTTCTTTCTCTCCAGATAAGGAGGATAGCTTATGGTCTGATTCACAACAACCTCAGGATATGCCCACCAATACGGGTGGTGGAGACGCCGTACCACCGCGCCAAACCATTTATGCGGATGTTTAACATTTAGGGAATGGAGAATGAGGGTTGAACATCGTCTAGCGAGTGTGAGGTGGTTTTACTATTAAAGGGTCATGAGCTGAGTATATAATAGACATTTTGGGCGCCGGCAACTCCTAATTGGACAGATATGCTCGCAATCTTCCATGTACAGTAACTAAGTTAGTTATACGGAGTACTCGTGCCGCTGCTTACTCACTCACCTCTAGTGAGTGTGCCACACGCCATGAGCAGATAAAGAAATAGAATACTTATCTGACTGTGAGGTGAGATTGGCAGGCAGATTACACATTAAAAAGAAAGCATATTGACAGGCAGACAGATTACATGTTAAAAAGAAGCAGATTGGAGGGCTTATTTCATGTGTGTTGAATGGAATAATCAAGAACTGAATATTCAGTATAAATTACAGTGTGAATTTCTGCCAAGATTTGTGGCACTGTCTAGCTGTCTTTTTGCCGGCGCAATTCTTTTGATAGCGCCCTCCGTATAGGCTGCCATATTTAACTTTTTGGCCCCTCCTTTAGCGTAGTTACTACTCTGGTGGAAGGCCTGATAGTAATTAGTAACTAATACTTACCATCTAGGATATCCATGCTGGATGGGATGGCTGCCAGCTGAGGGGTCGTGAAGTATATTAATGTTCGCAATTCATGCATCTTCTCTGGAGGGTATCAGCCGTGCTCATATGATTATACGTGTGCAGTAACATATTCGCCAATACACAAACCCTGATACGAAATAGCACATACATTCGTGAGCATGCCTACTCCAACCATTCAAGTCTTGTGCAAACAGGACTTCACCCAGCAGCACATCGTCTCCATCCCTGATACAGAGCCGCTCCCGCCACTATCCCCATCCTCAGTGCGTGTCAAGACATACATATTTTCTCTCACAGCAAACAACGTATCCTACGCAAAAGCGGGGCATCTTTTTGGTTGGTGGGACGTCCACCCTCTACCTCCCTCGATTCCCGAGCAATTCAAAGACGCGGAGAAATACGGCCGCATCTCAGCGTGGGGATACGGGGTCGTGAAAGAGAGCAACCGCGACGATCTCCCGATCGGAAGCCTCGTGTACGGCTATCTACCCATCGGAACGCTGCCCGTCGATCTGGAACTATCACCGTCCACCACCGTACCTGGCAAATTTCATGAATCTAGCCCTGCCAGGGCGAAGCAGTTCCCCGTATACAACGAGTACCTAACTCTATCGCCAAGTCAAGCCTCCCTCCTGTCGGATGAGCGCCGGGGTTGGGACGCCCTGCTGAGGATTCCTTTCTCGGTATCGCATAGGCTCAACCGCTATGTTTTTGCGTGGGACGAGGCCAATCTAGCTCCACCATCGACCTTGGAGCTCGGTCCCACTCCCCGTCCGCCATGGACAATGGAACATGCGGACATGAAAGATGCCGTTGTTATTCTGCTCGCTGCGTCTGGGAAGAATGCAACGACGTTCGCTCACCAGTTGAAGTCTGCGCGGCCCGCGGGATCGCGGCCGCGGAAAGTTATAGCTGTCACGAGCCAGGCGTCCAAGGCATTCGTGGAAGTCACTGGGTTCTATGACTTAGTCTGCTTGTATGGCGATATTATACCTGGGCGCGTCCCTGATGCCATCACCGGTACCCTGGATAAAGACACTAAAGTGATTGTGTGTGACTTTGGGGGCCGGGGCTCATGCTTCACAGATTTGGTCACCGCATTGAAACCACTGGCTAAAACCGTCCTCCCTATCGGTATCGGGTCAGAGCCAAAGGTAACTACGAAGGAAGAGGTACTTGAGAGGATATCACGCAGTATGGCTATTGGAATGGTTCAAGTCAACGCGTCGGACGTTTTTGCGGAGGCGGCGAAGAAGGTAGGTAAGAAGGAATTTGAAGACGAATTCTCAAAATGCTGGGGCGAATTTCTTGATGCTGGAGGGGTTCCTGGATTGAAGATGGAGGTTGGAGAAGGAATGGATGCTGTAGGCAAAGGGTGGGACAAGATATGTTCTGGTGAACTCGAGCCTGAAACTGGCTTGGTGTTCAAGGTCTAGTGGGAGTTTTCATAAACGGATATGTAGGAGATAGTACCAAGGTCCTGTTCCATGTAGTTATTAAGGTACCTATTTCCTTCTGTGTAAGCTGGGGGAGGGAAATCCGATAGTAGAATGACCTTTGGTTATGGAAATGTCGCATCACTCTAGCAATATGACTCTCATTTCAAAATCTTCAACCTTTGGTATTTAACATTGTTAGGCACCATAGCATGAGGAGGTTCAGATGCCTAGAGCCTTACCGACCTTTACAGGCACAGAGACACGATTGCATGAATATTGTTGAATCGAGGCCGGTCAATTAATTAGCAGTATAAATATTTCAACGACAGAAATCAATCTCATAGCACCCTGCACCCAACCCATAAATGGCTTACCACCGCAGAGTTCGAAGCTTACCTATTTTCTCGCAGAAACCCTTCTTGATTGCTGACTCTAACTAGCCTAAAGAGTGTCCGCTGGCTTGCTATACGCTATACTACTGGGTCTAGGGGATAAAGGTCATTGAGCTAGGTGGACCCTTCACTCCCATATCCGACACATTCAACTTTACCACCCACTATGAAAATTACCTCCTAGCTTTGCTCTTTGGAAGGGTTCCAGTATTTCGTGATTTACCTCATCTCCTTGATGATGTCTGTTCTTGAAACGGTGTGCAGAATGGCTGTTGGAATATATCTCCCCCCTCAGCATATTATATATAAAGTTAAACGTTGAACCAAAGACACTGAACCGCTCCTCTGGGCCCGAACCAACTGTTTTCTCTCAACCAAGTCTTGGAAGTTTATCTCTTCTTCCTCAGAGCTTCTTTCGGTCGCGTTTATTTGCTGGCTCAAACCAATCCAAGCAGCTCAACTTGGTTCCAGCAAGCAAGAGTTAATTTTTGGACAGTGTACTCTGATTCTTGGGTAACCAAGATAACTTCCCTGCGGATAGTTAACTACACTCTTGATAGTAGCAGCTACGTGTATATATATTGAGTTTTTCCTTTCCTGTAACTACATATACGGTAAACTCAATCTCGAAACCCTAGTGAAAATAAATATTATACTGCCATCCATGGCTCGGCTCCTCGACAGTAGATTGCTGGTCTGGATCCCCTGGCCGTGGCTGAACCTTTGCTAGTTGCTGCCGTCTTAGCTCCAGCGCCGAACCCCCATCAACTCCCACTGCACCGCTCGCCGAGTATTCAATTCTCTCAAACACACCATAACTACTGTGTACTATAACTACTGCTTATTCCTATATTCCTACCCGTTTGGTTCCTCCATCCCTAGCCCGTTACTGTCAATTCCACCGTTGACCATCACCATGTCTCTCCTGGAAGCCCGCGTCAAGGCCATTCTGTCTGGCGATACCCTCATCTTGACACATGTCACCAACCGTAGCCAGGAACGGACATTGAGCTTGGCCTATGTCTCCGCTCCGCGACTACGAAGAGAAGGCGATGAGGTAAATTATAAATTAACCATTCCTCCTATTTTCCCCTTGCCCGGAGGCCCCTGTGTGGCCTTTCATTGGCCTGCCACTCTGTCGTTGAGGGAGATCTACGCTAACATAAGAATACTGCTTTGATTTGACCTCACTCAAACAGCCATTTGCCTTCCAATCTCGAGAATTCCTCCGTGAACTGCTCGTAGGCAAGGTCATTAAGTTCCAGGTTCTCTACACCGTCCCCACCACAAAACGAGAATACGGCATCGTGAAACTTCCCAATACCCAGGAGCTTCCTGAACTCTGCGTTGCGGAAGGATGGGTCAAAGTGCGCGAGGATGCGGGCAAGCGGGAAGAATCTGAGGATACTTTGACGCTGCTGGACAAGCTGCGGGATCTTGAAAACCGTGCCCGGACAGAATCCAAGGGCGTCTGGGCGTCGACTAGCGGGGATCTCGAAACAGCCCACGAAGTGCCAGACCCAAAGGCACTGATTGAGAGCGAGAAGGGCAACCAAATTGATGCAGTTGTTGAGAGGGTACTTAGCGGCGACCGCCTGCTGGTCCGGCTGCTTGTAGCCCCACATAAACATATTCAAACTTTGGTTGCCATTGCAGGTATCCGTGCTCCGGCTACGAAACGGACGAACGCAGACGGCACAGAACAACCGGGCGAACCACTTGGAGAACAGGCTCAGCAGTTCGTGGAGCTACGGCTACTCCAGAGGAAGGTCAAGATCTCGCTGCTTGGTCTGACACTGCAAAATCAACTCGTTGCCAGCGTCCTCCATCCCAATGGCAATATCGCGAAGTTCCTTCTCGACGCTGGTCTGGCCAGGTGCGCCGACCACCACTCAACTATGATCGGAAAGGATATGGCTATTCTACGGCAGGCTGAAACCGCCGCGAAGGAAGCGCGGAAGGGATTGTTCCTGAGCCATACTGGCCCCAAAGCCGGCGCTGGTGCCGCCCAAACGGATTACGTTGTGAGTCGAGTGTTTAGCGCAGATACGATTTTCGTGCGAACGAAGACTGGAAAGGATGAGAAGCGGGTAAGCCTCAGCAGTGTCAGACAACCAAAGCTGTCCGACCCTAAGCAGGCGCCTTTCGTCGCAGAAGCCAAGGAATTTATGCGCAAGAAGCTTATTGGCAAGCATGTCAAAGTAAAAATTGACGGCAAAAGACCTGCATCGGACGGTTACGAGGAACGGGAGGTTGGTACGGTCATTTCGGGAAATACAAACATGGCATTGGCCCTCGTGCAGGCTGGCTACGCTTCCGTTATCCGGCATCGTCGTGACGATGACGACCGGTCTCCCGAGTACGATACTCTACTACAGGCAGAAGAAGCAGCTCAGAAAGAGGGCAAGGGAATGTGGTCACCCAAACCCCCAACAACCAGAGCGCTTCAGGACTACTCCGAAAATGTACAAAAAGCTAAGATTCAGGCTTCTGTTCTCCAACGGCAGAGAAAGGTGCCTGGTGTCGTCGATTTCGTAAAATCCGGCTCCCGATTCACCATCATACTCTCCAAAGACAATGCTAAGCTCACCCTGGTCCTTGCCGGTATCCGCGCACCCAGATCCGCAAGAAACCCTGGAGAGAGTGGAGAGCCTTTTGGACAAGAAGCGCACGACTTCGCCTATCGAAGATGTATGCAACGCGACGTTGAAATTGACGTCGAGACAATCGACAAGGTCGGTGGCTTCATTGGGAGTCTTTACATCAATAGAGAAAGCTTTGCCAAGATTCTCGTTGAAGAAGGCCTTGCTACCGTCCATGCCTACTCTGCCGAACAGGGAGGTCACGCTGCGGAGCTGTTCGCAGCAGAAAAGAAAGCGAAAGAGGCGCGAAAGGGCCTGTGGCATAGTTGGGATCCAAGCCAGGATCTGGAGGAGGACGAGGGTGCTACTGTAGGCGGAACCAATGACGCAGACAGTGGAGCAGACGCGCCCCAGCGAGAGAAGGACTACCGCGACGTGATGGTTACGAACATCGACGAAGACGGAAAGTTAAAGATCCAGCAAATTGGCGCCGGCACCACAGCTCTCACGGAGATGATGAGCGCGTTCCGAACCTTCCACCTCAACAAGGCCAATGACACTCCACTCAGCGGCCCTCCCAAGGCCGGAGATCTGGTCGCAGCCAAATTCACGGAGGACAACGAGTGGTACCGCGCGAAGATCCGGAGAAACGATCGGGAAGGCAAGAAGGCGGACGTCATATACATCGACTACGGCAACTACGAAACCGTGCCCTGGACCCGTCTCCGCCCGCTGACGCAGCCCCAGTTCTCCGTGCAAAAGGTTCGACCCCAAGCCACCGACGCAGTCCTGTCCTTCCTACAATTCCCCGTGTCTCCCGAGTACCTCCGCGATGCTGTAGGATACCTTGGCGAACGAACATTTGATCGCCAATTAGTTGCGAATGTCGACTACACAGCACCGGATGGTACATTGCACGTTACTCTGCTCGACCCGTCCGAATCGAAGAGTCTCGAGCACAGCATTAATGCCGATGTAATCAGTGAGGGTCTCGCGATGGTCCCGCGCAAACTTAAGGGGTGGGAGCGGTCTGCGACTGAGACGCTGAAGCATCTGGAGAAGCTGCAGGATGAGGCTAAGGAGGGGCGGAAGGGAATGTGGGAATATGGGGATCTGACGGAGGACTAAAAGTCAAAAAGATATAAGGGAGGAGGAGCTTTTCTTTAAATTAGGGTTCTGATGACTCGGGGTAGGTATGACGTATAGTTTTTTATCTGATCTTGTTTTCCATACAAATAATACACTTGGCAGATGGACCGGTGAATCATACAAATGTTTGGATTATACAAACACTTTGATTTATTTTTTCGCCTTCAAAGGGGACAGAAATGTAAAATAATAATCATACCTAGTATTTCAACAACAGAGGCAATACCTATCTTTCTATTAACTATACTCCGTTACTCCGTAGTTACTTCAGCTGTTGCCTGTTACTTTGTAGATTTGTTGTATGCATGCATGTCTATTTTATTTCATACATTCCTATTGGCATGCTTTCATTTTTTTCATACCTCGCTTGTCCAAGGTGTTAGGCTTGCCACTTGTAACATAAGTATCATCTGGCTCATTCCTCGTATGAGTCGTATCTTGCTCCTGGTAATAATTGGGCAGCCGTAGCCCGTGTAAAGTCCGTACCCGCCGACTCCGATAACTATTAAATAATATTACCAATCCTTCCCGCGCTAACTATTTAACATACATACATTTTCAGCGCTGGTCTCGTCTGAAGGAGCCGCCAACAGCCAACTGCGTGGGATCTTGCTTTCAGCTGGATCCTTCGGATTCTTTCTTCTTCTTCCCCTTCTTCTCCTTTTTCTAGATTAGATTCCTCCATGTCTTTTCCTACGTCGTGTTTTGTTCTGAGATACCCCTTGAGAAGAAAGAACGTTGTTTGCGCCGTGTCTCCCTGCGTCGAAGAACGGCAGCGTTAGAATTATATACCCAATAAAACAGACCAAATATAAACCAAAAAAAGAGAAAGAAGACAGACAGACAGAAACAGAGAAGAAAATAAATATACAATAATACAAGCCTATTCACCTCGACGATGACCATGACCCTCACACGAACCCCCACCAACCGATCAAACCGAAGCCGGCGCTCGAGAAGAAGCTCGCACTCCCATCCCAAGTCGCGTCCACAATCTCAAGAGCATCCTCCTATGAAAAAAACTGAGTCGTTCGAGGCCGCTGCTGCAAAAGCCAGCAAGGGAGAGGCCACTGAGGGCCCCGATCCGCTATTGGGTTTCCTCAATCACCTATCCCCGCAACAGTCGGAAGCCCTAGACGCTTTCAAGTCCATCTTAAAAGAGGAACAATTATATACCGAAGCGCATGGTGAAACTCCCGCAAGCCATGATGATTCTACATTACTGTACGCACTACCACCCTAATATATATATTCATCCCTCATATTAGTGTTTCCGTGTTCCAGGGGAGAAAGGAGGGGAGGGATGTGTGTTCCGTGGGGTCTTCTCAATGAGAGCTATTTTCTTCGAAGTGAAAACGCAATTGGGTTTACCTAGATCTAACTTTTTTTTTCCCGATCGTGTTTGCAAAATTAGCCGATTTCTTCGCGCGCGTAGATTCGACGTGAAGGGTGCGCTGGATCAGTTCCAGTCGACGGAAGAATGGCGCAAGACAAACCAAATCGACGCGCTATATCAGAATTTTGATATTGATTCTTATGAAGAGGCGCGCAGAGTGGTCAGTAACTTTATTTTCATTGCGTCTACCAATTTTTTTATACGGCTGCCCCCTTTGGACATAATAACTAAAAATGGAACCTCGTTCACGGAGTGACTGAGTGGCTGACGGGCCCCTTTTTCTTTCTTTACACACAGTACCCACAATGGACCGGCCGACGAGACCGCCGTGGAATTCCCATCTACGTCTTCGTAATAAAGAACCTAAACAGCAAGAACATGGCAGCCTACTCGTCCGGTGCCTCAACCAGCAAAACATCCGCAACCCACGCCTCCTCCAAAGTACCAGCACGGCTCCTCCGTCTCTTTGCGCTGTATGAGAACATGATCCGGTTTGTGCTGCCGTTGTGTAGCGAGCTAGAGCGGCCGCATCCGGAGACTCCGATTGTGAACACGACGAATATTGTGGATATTTCGGGCGTGGGACTTAAGCAGTTTTGGAATCTAAAAGGACATATGCAGGATGCAAGCGTGTTGGCGACAGCACATTATCCGGAGACTTTGGATAGAATATTTGTATGTGGAGCCCTTTCTTTTCACTCTTTAGCCGCCTTTTTCTTTTTCTTTTTCTTTTCTTTTTCTTTTTTCTTTTTCTCTCTCTCCTTTTTTTTTTTTTTTTTTTTTTTTTTTTTTTTTTTTTTTGGTGTGTGTGTGTTTCATTGCTATCTCAGCATGGATATCATCAGTTCCGTCCCTTGGTTGTTGGGATGGGTATTCCATCCGTCCCAAAACGGGCGTACATACAAAGACAGCCAGCCTTTTACTCCGAAGAAACCGGAAATGGGAACTTTTCTTTTTAACAAAAGAGCTGAAAGCGAAGAATACGAACTAACGTTAGAGAACAGATAATCGGAGCTCCCGCCTTCTTCCCCACCGTCTGGGGCTGGATAAAGCGCTGGTTCGACCCCGTGACAACATCAAAGATCTTCATCCTCTCCGCATCCGAAGTAATATCCACCCTCGGCACCTTTATGGACCCCAGCAACATCCCAAAACAGTACGGCGGCGAGCTGGAGTGGAACTGGGGGGACATGCCGTCACTTGACGAGCCGGCTAAGAAACTCGCAAGCGTCTTGATGCGCGTTGGAGAAAGGGGGACTAATGATGTCTCCGCTGCAGACCTATCTGTGCCTGTGACGGGGGATACAAGGACGGATTTTGTCAACGGGCCCGTTGCGTGGAATGAAGAGACGGTGGAGATTATGGGGAGTCTGGACGGGGTTGATCGGAGGAGGACTCTTACTATTTCGCGGGCGAAACATGGCCGGGGTACCGATGCCAGTGCTGGGGTTAGTACTGCGGGGAGTGAAGCACTTGCGGAGAAAGAGGTAGTGATAAATGGAGACGGGAGGGGCGGCGTAAACATGGATGCGGTCACGGCAGGCCTTGCGGCTTTGGAAGTGGACAATGAAAAAGTTCCTGAGCCCGCATCCGCAGCTGCTGATAAAGGGTCGCCAATTCCGACCACTGCATGAGGATCCTTCAAGCCCTTGTTTAACTCAGCGTCGTTGCGTGCAGGGGTGAGCTGCATTTCTTTTGTCTTTCGGCATGCTTACGGTGCTTCTAATATCTTACCCTTTTTCTTTTTTCTTTTTGGATCTTGCCTTTACATAGCATCAGAGCTTTGACGACCTTATTTCTTGCTTCTTTGCTTCCTTTGCTTTCTTAGATTCATTGGGGTTGATTGGTTTTTGACCTTTTAGGTGTTTGTGTGCGGTAATTTCAGCTTGTATGACTCTGTACATGCCTGTACCGTTGATTGCCTGAGATAGAAGTATATATACGTGTATGTATATGGATGCATGTTATATTGGTTGACCAGGCCTTTTGTTTATCCATAAAGTTCCTTTTTTACTTATTCTAGTAATGATTATCTTCCAGCCCTATTATTCAATTCATACTATCCACTTGATCTAATATTTGTTTAGATCCTTTTTGACGACTCCCTCTTTTCGTAGCTTCAGTTTTTAAGATGAATGTAGCAGAGAACAGAGAGGATAGGTATATGCAGAAACCCATTGATACGTAGCACAAACTCCGATCCGTTTAATTAATTGAGTACTTGGACTTTTTGGGCTACAAACTTCCCTGGACACTATTCCCTCCTACCTATTGCTTCTCCGTTGTGCTTCAGTCCCGCCCGTCATCTCTCTATATACATATGGCGTATACGCTGTAGATTTAGAAGATCTAAGGTTTCAACCCAACCGAGGTTGTAGGATATCCACTAGTATCGAAGAGGAAAGGTCTCCTTTCCTTAGCGTGCCAAGTAAATAAAATTGTGGCAGAATGTACGCTAGCTTCTTTGGGTCTGGCCCGGCCCCAAGTTCCGAATCAGGAAAGCGGTGACAGCCCCTGTGCTCCTGCCATTCCCAGCTTCACCCCGTGCTCGATTTCTTATTTCTCTCCCCTTTCCCAAGTTTCCCGTTTCATCTCCATCCCCTTACATATCTTGCAGCTCGATACTCCATCCAATTCGGACAATTGGGCAAGATCCCATCCTTCTACCCACGTATACCACTGCTATGGCTGACGCCCCCTTACCTAGAAAGCGAGGTCGTCCTCCAAAGCTAGACGCTACAGGAAACCCCGTGAAGAAACTCTCGCCCCCAGCTGGACCTCCAAGAAAGAGAGGTAGACCACGCAAGAACCCCAGCGAGCTTCCTAAACCAGCCCCTACCGGTCCAAAGAGAGGGCGTGGCCGGCCAAGGAAAGATGATCCAACCGCTCCTAGCAAAAAACCGCGACTGAACTCTGATATACCTACTACCACCACTGCCACAACTGCCGCGCCGTCAAAACGCGGCAGACCCAGGAAAGTAACTACAGATGCTGCATCCGAAGATATCAATGGCACGGTGGAGAGCTCATCTGGCTTCCCCCTGGATAAAATAATCGGTATCTACTCACTGGAGTGCAAGGAGGTGGAGGAGAATTGGCCAAACGAGGCGGAAGAGATGGAGCTTACGATTACAAGGACGTCAGAAAGCCCCCTGGGATTGATTGGTGGATTCAATCTGGGCATCCTTGAGGGCACGATGCTGTTCGCTGCAGACAAGCCCACGCTGAAGAAATTCCGCGCCGTGATGAGTAAGAGTGGTGCAGCAGGCAATGTCGATGAAGAAGCGGAGGCGAGCAGCAGTGGGAACGGAGGCGATCTCCCCCACGCGACGCAATCCGCTCCAGTGAAGGATCGCCGCGTTTACTTTAGCTGGCGTGGTAGATCGACGAGCGAAGGGGAAATTCATTCAGAGGAAGGCACGACGTCGCAAGATGGTTACATCGAGTTCACGACCAATGAAGCCATCACCTTCAATGGTGTGGCGGGCTTCCCTGCTCTTGGGAGCAGTTGCAAATTCAAGGGGACGAAGATTGACAATGACGCTGCTGACGCGCCGCAGCCGTGGACTACGTTCTCTAGAGAAGCTGCTGAGAAAGAGGCTGTGGACAGATGGGGGTGATAGGCAAAGAAGAAGGATTCACGAAAAACGACGCTTCTTATTCCTTGTTTTTTTTTTTTTTTTTTTTTTTTTTTCCTGACATGGATGGAGGCTTTGGGCTTGTATTTCTTTTTGTATAGCCTTTCGAAATTTTTTCTTTGCCTCCACCCCCCCCCCCCCCCCCCAACCCCCGCCAGATGTAGTTTTCAGCTTCGGAATTTCACATTTTCGCCAGCAAGTGATGGAAGGAAGACGGTTTCAATTTTCGGTCCAAGACTGTGGCGGTATGGAGGGGATGGGCGAGAGGACCAGCACGAGCGGGAAAGGGAACGGGACGGATGGGATGGGACAGCAAAAGAGCGATGGAGATAAAAGATGCCAGTACCCACCCCAGGTTCCGCGCAGGCTACAATTGTATTCTAACTTCAGGCAGCTCCTTCTTACAGTTTAATTTTTATTTCTATTTCGGCTATTTGGCATTTACAACATCTTATCGTTTTTATTTATTTTCTTCTTTTTTATTCCTTTACTTTTATTTTTTTCTTTTTAACTATCTGGATGAAATTGGAACGGAAACGGCATAATCGTGGGATCACTATCAATAGGGTTAGTTGGGCGGATAATCTATCTTTAATACCGGCCATTATCATTATTGATAGGGGTTTAGATATATTTATTTTTAGCTATGGGTTTGAACTTTGGGGCTTTTGCTGCCGTCGATGAAATATGGAGGTTGTTTTTGATCTATTTTTATCTCCTCTCAATTATTTGACAGTTTTCCTCGCTGGTTCTCCTGTCGCTTAGCGTGATTCTAGTCTGCATGTCAATCGTCTTATCTTATGATGTACAATTTATATTTTGTAGTTATACCGAATAATGGCATAGCTAGCTCTCCATTGCGTGCTGAGCGCAGATGTACTACTGTACATACATATACATCTGTACTGCTAGAACTCGGTCTCATTCATTAATAATCAACAACAGGTCCCGCAAATGGAATTTTGACATCTGAAAGCGCTTTCACGCTGAAATGCCTTCAAAAAGAGTACATGTTCATTGCTTGAAAGATTGCAAAATATACAAAATCATTAATATACCAAAATACAAAAATGGAACGGAAAAGGGGGGTATTTATATAGAAACCGTTAGAACCATAATGAAAAAAGAAGAAAAAAAACCTTCTATTCGAGCTGGTGTCGCACTTCCGGTGCAGGCAGTTCTACATAGGTTCGTTCTGGCATCAGCTCCTGTCGCTGGCGGGCGTCAATGTCATGCATTTCATGAATCATAGGCTCCGTGTCACCACCACCCCCATCAAAGGGTGATGGTGGCTCCGGGTCAGCCTTATCTGCGACCGTCTCCGTTGTTTCCGCCGCCCGTTTCCGCTTAGACCTCCAGACAAACAGTACGATGATAACAACAACAAGCACGCCGCCAACGCCGCCAATAACACCGCCGACAATCGTTCCTGTCGACGCCTTTGAGTCGGAGTCTTCATCAGAGTCGCTGTTGTCGTCTCCTGGTTGTGGTTGTGCGGTTCCGCTCTCTGTCGCTGTGGTTTGTGGACCTGTGGTCTCGGTACCGGTAATCCCCGTAGCAGAGGGACCCCGGATCGCCAATAAAACCGAGTCGTCGACCCAGGAAATCGTCATGGTTTCCGTAATCTGGTCCGCATCGATCGTGACATCGGTCAGAGAGCCGATGGTGAACATCGTCTCAGCGCCTGAGGAGGCTGAATGGGTACATTTATAATCCGCGATGGAGAGACCGGGCCAAGTCCTAGTGTGGCAGTGCGGGTCTTGGTCGCCGGTACACAGCATCACAAACGGATCATTGGAATAGGCGCGAAGTGATGAGGTTTCTGCGAGCTGAGAGCTGCCGTAGCAGGTGCTGATAAACGTGCAATGCGTGGTGGTGGACACCGTCGGACAGCAGCCCATCATTGCGGGGAAGTTGGCGTTGGAGGAATGGAAGACGCAGGCATTGCTATTGTAGCAAGCCAGACGGGATTCTGTATATATATATATATGGGTCATTTAGTTCGATTATAAACGGTCTTACTGTAGAGTTTTTATTCTGGAGAGGAAATCTGACGCTTGGAGCCTGCAAAGTAACCACAGACTGAAGCTGGCGCCTCTGTAGTGGTCGCCCGACGAACCAGTTTGCGAGCGCGTCCACCATCTACGGGGGGAACCTTCGTTGTTTCTGGGATTTTGAACGGGGCGTTTTGCTTGTTGCTGGCAATTGTCGCAGTGGGAGAGGTGAAGGCGACGGCGTTGGCCGCAACCGCGAAGTAGAGAAGATACCACCACATCGTGCGCCCGGGCCGTTTGCTGGCGACACCTGAAGAAAAGCAGGATCTTGACTTTTGTAGGTTCGCGATCGATTGATCTCTTTACTTTGTAGGTGCAGGGTTTTGGCCCCTGAGAGATTAAGCTATCTAGCGCCTTGGCCGGAGGGAGATTTCAGCCTAGAGGGCTCCATGAAAACGAAGTTCAATTTGATGATAATTACCGACCTCCTTGAGGAAAGTTATGATGTATGTAAAGAATAATATCTCTAGGGCTTCTAGATGCAAATGTGTCAACAATGCATTTAAATAAAATAATACAGCAAAGAACAAGATTAAATATAAATAATAGAAGATCCAAGCACTTCGAGACATAAGGAAAGTTTGTTGTTCTCGTTTTCTTCAATATGTAAAATAATATACAGCCATGTTCTCTATATAGAGGATTGGTTTGAGAAACAGCGTGGTTGGGGAGGAATATTTTCTTGGTCTACTAAGTGAGTTTCACTTGATATTTATTTTGCGTGGTTTTATCGTTTTCATTTCAAGACTTCCATTTCATATCCACTTGTTTCTGTCGGGCCTATGAAAAAAGGAAAGATAATTCACCGGTTAGCATTGGGTTGACGGTGATAGCAAGCATAAAACTATAGCCAGGGGTGGGAAAAGAAGAGTGAGCGACTTACCAGAGGAGCCAGCATCGCAACACCAACCGCCAGCGCAACAACGGTCAGCACCAACTGTACCTTCGAGAATCCCTTGCCCAAAATATCAAAGGCCTGGCTAGGAGTGATCCTCGTGCCAAATATATCCAGTCCATAGGCGAAAACAAGGCTAGTACTTTCTAGCAAAGTCGGGCTCGATTCAATATCGCGAACACCAATAACCTCGCGCGAGTGCGTGAGGAACCATCTGCCATCAAAGTCTAGGAAAGCGCCATATTGTATGAGACCCTCCTCCACCTCTTTCGCCGTTGGCGGGCGACCCATTGGACGTCGGGGGTCTAGGAGTTGGCGCGGGATACCGATGATGCTGTTAGAGGCTGGCAGGGCGCAAAGTAACTGTTTGGTTGTTATACCTTGGCGGGTCTGAGAGACAGCCATGCTTGAGATGGGTTCGGGGATTATGTAGGCCTGAGAGATTACGTGAGGCCGGGGAATACCGGAGTCTGTATGGATGCTGGAGTAATTTGCAGCGTCACCTAGAGGGCCGCGGTCATTGGGGTTAGGGGACTCGTAGAGTTCGGAGATCACCAGCTGGTAGCCCTTTGATTCCGAACTATTGGTTACATCAGCCCAGAGAGAGTAAGTGAACCAATTTTCGGAAAGAGCTGTGGCAATGGGTTGGCTGGTATCGACGCCCGGTTGGGTGATGGAGTGAAGGACCTGTCCAGATATAGCATCGAGGAGATAGAAGCTAGCCGTCGAATCCCCAGCGGCGGTGATGAGAGCAAGGTTCGGGTTCAAATATTTGTAAAGAACAGACCGGTCCCCTAACACCTTTCCAATCGATGCAACTGGGTCGTGAGACGGGCGGGCTATAGCATTAATAAGTTTCTCGCCTTGAGCAGGTAAAAATTCCCAAAGGGGCACCTTGGGACTCGCTGAGTTCCAGCCGAGTACTCGACCTTCGTTGAGCGTTACAACGAATGTGTTGCTGTCCAAAGGTACTGAGGATAGATCGGGAACACCACCAGCTTGGACGCGAACGGGAACTGGATTCCCAGCATTGGGTATCAATGCTATGGATTCAAGGGTTTCAGAAGGATTGCCGCGTTCGATAACCTCTCCTGACGAGACATTGACCTTAACAAAGCTGCCGTCTTCGACATATACTGTCGCGACAGAATGAACAGCACTGATCGCTTTCACCTTCCAGTCAACATCGAGGGATTCGACGGCCTTTGTTTTCCATGAAATTTTGCCCTTATTCGCGTAGTCTATGGCCAGGACGTAACCTTTCCGTGTAGCGACAACCACTAATTTCCCCAAGCCGAAGCTGTTTAAATCTGAACTATCGCTCGTCATAAAACTCGATAGGATGCGAACAGGTAATTCGCGGAGCCAGGTAGGCAAACCCTCCAGATCCTCCGCATGCCGTTTCAGGCGATGGATATATGCTCCCACTAACGATTCATGGCCCTCAACTTCCAGCGCTTGGGCAAGCTTCTCCCCACCATTGACATCAGCCCAGGATGCCGCTACAACTTCAGTCAGAGTCTCTGGTCTGTTCCATACAATCTCGCCGTTTCGAACAAGCATCCAGTCGCCAGACTCCAAAACCTGGGCAAATCGGACGGCATATGTAGAGCCACGGGCAACGACTTCGGAAACCGCGTGGCGCGCATTTTCAGTGATTAATTTACTCGGAGCCCATCTAGCAAGGATCCCATGAGAGACAGAAGAGACCACACTGATATCGGTTTTCGTGACGCGAGTAAAGTAGACGTTGGCATCCTTTGTACTCGTTGCGAAAACAGAGCTTTCCCCAACGATTGGAAGCTGGTAAGCTCTGGATATTGTTGCGGATTTAATGTCCGTGTGATATACCTCTGCCCATGATTTGGATTTTGTCGAATAATGGACGAGGAAATGCGGTTCGGCATTGAGGGCACGAGGAGCGTGGAATTCGACCTTCTCGATATCTTCGCCGCTGTTGTTTTCAACATCTAGGGAATGGATGTGTTTGGTCCCAATTACATTTATTTTCACAGTCTTCCACGTACTATCCGCCCATACAATCAACGGAGATATCGAATTGGCTCCGACGAAGACAATAGATTCGGTAGAAGAAACCTCTCCCTCCGAGCTCAGGGTATACTGGTTAGTCTGGTGTCCCGTCTTCAAATCTAGCGTAGTAACTCTGATTTTATATCCCTTCCGCATCGCAGATTGCAAGGAAATATAGTAAACAGCCGTTTGGGAACTCGACACTTGGAATGGGATGTCATCACTTTAGGGGAAGGACAAAGCAGTCAGCGAGAATCCGAAAACAGTCTCCACTAGGCAAAAACCCCCCAATACCACTGAATAATAATAAACACACCTATCGTCTTTGTATTCCCACTTAGCATTTCCCGATGCGCCATCAAGCCGTCTAACAATGCCCGGTTTCTCTCCAAAAAGCACTATTGAATCCTTCATAGCCTGCTTCTGGTCCACGGACTCATCCAGGGCAAGGGTCTCCAAATCGATAACCGGACCATCGTGAAACTCATTCTCCCACGCTAGCTTCCCATCCAATGCGCCCCATGAAGCCACCTTACCACCAATTGCGCTGACCACTGTATCCTCACCTTCAACACCTCTTAGCAACAATGGTAGTCGAAGCTCATCATACGTCGCGGCGGCTGTTGCCAGGTTCTGCCGCCAGACAATCGCGCCATCTTTCGGATTTACGGCGCCCAGGACATATTTTTCGGAAAGCGTGTAGAGTAATGAGGCATCGGAGGAGGTGCTGGGTTTGTGGAAGAAAGTCGAGTGTTCCTGGGGAGTTCCAAGCAAGGCGTGGTGGTAATCGATGTGGTAGGCTTCGTCCGCGAAAATTGCCAGGGAAGACGGCACGGCAGAGGCCAGCAGGATGAGGGCTGCTTGAAGCCGCATTATTTCGTCTGCTTTGCAGCTATCATTGGGAGAGGGTGAGGATGGTGAGGGAGGGTGATATGTGGTGTTCTGGAGGCTGAGGTGTCAGCAGCTTAAAGAAGGCCGAAGAGCGATGATGCAAAGCTCCTTGGCGTGGTCAGGCAAAATATATATCCATCAGAACAAGAATCTCGCATGGTTTCTCGACGAATCGAAAATTTTGTTACAAGTGTTCAAGATGAATTACATTTCGCAATTATATTTAAATTCGTTTTCTTCCTTATCTAGTACATAATGACTTCGAGTATTATTCAACAGTGGATAAGCGCAAAAACAGATCACGATGCAAATTTACTTGAGCCGATTATGCAGCAAAGAGAATCTTGTTCCCAATCTCAATAGCTTCCTTCTCACCTTGAGACATGCCCTCCTGAACCTGCCATGGCGCAGCTCCCATTCCCATAGCCTGTAACCCATCATGGCTTAACTTTGTCCAATCCACCGTCCCAGCAAAGCCAAACTCACCTGGTCCCCCAGCGTTCGGAAAGTCCCACGGTGGAGAATATACCAAAGCAGCTTGGCGCTGCTTCTCGAGGTACCTTGCGTTCATCTCGCACAGCGGGGTTGCAGGAATGTACAACACGCTCGAATCACCTTTACCTCGATGTTCCTTGTCAACGGAATGAAGAGAATCGCAGTGCCACGCAACATAATCACCCGGCTCAACTGGAGGAACGGATACCATGGTAGTGGAAAGTTCCAGATGCGGGTGAGTGTGATCCGAGTACTCCTGACAAGCTCCAGGAACTGAGCCTGGGAATGAAGCATCTAGCAGAGGATCCGATGTCTGGACATTAAAGAATGGGCGGAGAATCGTGTAGGCGGTACTATGTTTTAACATTGGGCATATATGCAACGTCCCCTCTCCTGGTCCCGTGTCGGACATTGATAGCCATCCTTGGAAAAATCGTAACATGGAACAGGCACCAGCTCCGTTGTACAGATTCATTTTCGCGTGAATGCGATGCCGTGCATCAAAGGGGTCGTACTCCTCCCACGAACCATCCAGTATCTTCCGATAAACCTTAGAGTATTCAGGATCCTCCCACCTTTCGAGAGATCCTCCATCGGCGTGTGGGCCTAGAGCAAACTTGGCATCGCCTGGGTCTCGGATGCGAAATCGATCAGCGTAAGAAAGAGGGTAGGTTCTGGAGAGCTGGGTCTGAGGATCCGAGGAATGCCAAATTCCTTGTAGAAAGCGTTGGGTTTGAAGGACATTGGGATGCGCTCTAGCTGTGACTTGTGAAGGTGACCAGTAAAGCTCATAAACGGCGGGAGAGTCAGGGGGAAATGCTTTCACCGTACTTCGATTGGCAGAGATATATTCCCTTGCCTCTTGTTTTAGGTCAAGGGCCGTTGATTTCGGCAAAACTCCTCTGACTACTACGCATCCACGCCGACGAATCTCGTCCAGCTTACCAGGGCCAACCTCGCCTGATAGAACTTCTGAGTAATCGATTGATGGTATAACCTGCGGTTGCAAAGCGTGGTCAATCGTCTGGTCGTCTAATTGCCCGAGAGTTCATTTCTCACGCATTAATAAGCGTCATACGTACGTCGCTGCCAGCTTTCCGAATCTCTTCCACTTCATGCTCCAGGCTGGCTAGTAATCTAAACCAGCTCTTCGTCAACGCAGCTCCATTCGGCTGGAAGAGGCTTAATTTCAGGTCTTCAAACCGCCTTGGGAGGGGCTCTGGCTTATAATCCGACCTCAAGCTCGGGAAAACGGACGATATGTCCCCCTCGGCCTTGGTGGGCTGAGATGAGGTGGAAGAAGCACGAGTTGTAGTTCGGATAGAAGATCGAATAGCAGTTCGAATGCCCGTTCGGGGTATAACTTTCAGGAGAGCCATGCTCGTGAGAGACGGTAAATTTGGGGTTTAGATAATAAATTTGTAGTAGGCAAAATGAAATCACTTATCCGCAATGATGATAGGAAATATCTCTAGATAGATATTTTGGCCGAAACCCGAGAAATGCTGGAGTATCAAGTTGATGCCTGAACAATCCCCCACTTCACTCCACGCACCACGATCGATAACTGCAATCCGTGGCATAATATATAGATTCCCGTGAACCATCGTAATTCATGATAAATCTTGGTTTCAATCGTCGGCTCAGCGGAACCTTTGGGGCGGTGGCGGAGGCACGTGATCCACCCCACATGTAGGCCTGGAATTTATCTCAGCATGCTCAGCCTCTCTTCTCGATATTTTCGGATTAGCGCGACCAACTAAACTCCTTTAGACTTCTGCCAAGTCCTGCTAACTTCTGGACCAATAAGAGACTTCACACGTGCTCGCAACCTAATATCTCGTAGGAAGAGTTTGCTGGGGATGTCCCATTTAGGTTTAGTGTAAGCCCTGTGACAGTTGATTGGCTCAGATGTTAGCAGGACTTGGCAGAAAGTAGCAGTAGTTCGGATTGAGTTAGCTCGGAGTGGAGTGGCTGAGTTTACTGAGATAACCTGGAATCTGGTATATTTTATGATATTTTGTTTTATTATTAACAGCGTAGGTATTCAGAAAAATCAACCACTAAATAAATAAGGCAAAAACACCCATACTGAAAAACGTAGTGCTGAAAGCAGTGTATTTTTAAGTCTTAAATAATCACATTGCTTATTAGAAAACGTAGGAGGCAATATAAAGTAAATAGATATAACTCAAGTTTAAAACTACCTGTTAGATTTGGGTATGCTGACCTATGGTTTGCCTGTTGTTTAGTTCGAATCTAATAAGATAAGAAGAATAGTCTTGTTTATTTTTTTATATCGTAACATAAATACTACGTAAAGAACCAAAAAAAATAAAAACTGGCTCTAACTTTATTACTTGAACCAAACATTTTTACTTGAACTAGCTGAAATAACAGTAACTAAATAATCCAAATAGCCCCAGATGAGGGAGACTCAGATAACGAGATGAACAATAGAGATGTTATTACGCAAAATTCAGATTTTTATTTATTTATTTTTCAATACAGATTTTATACAAGAACAACAATCTTTACTATAAGTAGGGTGGGTCTGTTGCTGCCCGTTATTACTCGCTATTACTCGCGATGCTCCTTTCCTTCGCAATAATCCATTATGCATGTTACCGGGTTCTTGAGAATGAATGGATCGCAGATTGTTGTGGAGGGTCCGAGGTTTCACGGCTGCCCGTACGTACGGACGTAGGCATCTAATAAAAGCCGCTATCTGTAGTTTAGGAGGATAGCTTCCCGTCTTAGATCCGGAGACGGGTGGTGCCACTGTGAAACCAATCTCGAGAGTGACTGGTGCGGGTTCTGGTAAGAGTCAAACAGCTTAGAGTCTGACACGACATATTCTAATTTATTAATGAATCATGGCGAACATGCAAACGTATAAATCTTTGCTTTGTCAAATTGTTACTGCAAAATGGCTGTTTGTCTCCTTGCAAATCTTGCTCTCCGTCCCGAAGCACGGGGGATTGTAGACCAATACTCCGCTTCCTCCCGTATTTCAGCAAACAGATGTCACGGAATGAATGGTCGCAGCTAGAGAGGATGTTCGAATTTGCGGAGAAAGAGGTCGGCGAAATTGGCATCGTCTGCCCAGGGGCCGGCGTTTATGAACGAGTACGTGGAAAACTTCAATGTTGCGGCCTCGTTATTGCATTTTTCCTGTCTTTAGTACGTGCTCATATAGCCTCCTCAGCAATCCTCGAACATCTAGTACCCACCAGGGTCGCCCGAGAGCAACCACTTACAACTCGGGTCAAGGGATAGTGTTCTTGATATCAACCTGACCCACCCTATCCGAACGACCTAGCTTGCCATGTCATGTCGTACTTCGCAAACGCTAAAACCCCCAAGTCGATTGTCCATATCTCCAGTATCGTAGGTCAGGATCCAGCCCCTGTGACTCCAATATATTGCGCAACCCAAGCACGCGATCAGCGGCTTCGTCAGATCCCTAGCAATCTCAGATGGAGTTGGCATCCGTGTAAGTGTTGTTGCCCCCGGGTACATAAAAACAGGACAGAGCATCCCGAGAAGATGAAACTCCTTGAGGAAAACGAAAGACGTGTGGGTTACCCCGGAAGAGGTTGCGGAGGCGATGCTTGCTCTCGCAGAACGGGATGAGGCAAATGAGATGACGTTCAGCGACTCGAAGGAGGCGGGGTGCAGTCCGGATCTTGGAGGAAAGCACGTATTTGATGTATATATTTCTTTTCCCTTCAATAGCAACAAACCTAACTTATGCTGTGAGACTGACACTGCTAGATGTGTTAGTTTCCAAGGAATAGGATTGGGATCGTAGTTACATCATAGCCTTATTAATCGACGAATTTGGTTTCCCGCGCGCATATCTGGGAAGCGTTACAAAACAAAAAGAATATGCCAACTGCAAGCAACAGTCAATATTTCAATCCAGTATGCATCTTGCCGCTCTATGTAGGAGCTATCAAAGGGTTTTAAAAGTCCGTACGCTTAATGTATTGTAGATGATGCATATATAATATATGTACTCCGTACTGTGCTGTGCCAAAAAGCAACGGCCTAGCCGAGACCGTGCGCCAAGCCCGATATGGAGAGAAAACCTTCCCCGGACAAACGAGACCGGACTTTCAACCTTGTTCTTATCAATCACATCCAGCTTTTTTGATTTTGATTTTTTATTTCTCCACAAGACACCTAGAGTATTATTTCCACAGAGTTAGAAACGGTTTACCCCCTGTTCTTGGCCCTGGTATAGCCACCCTTCCCTCCCTCTTTTTTCTTTAGTGACTGACTGTCCCGCGATGCCTCGATACCGCCACACGTGCCACCGATCGTCGTGATATCACCATTGCATTCCACAACGGTGACGGACTTCCGTTGGCGGTGCGCTTCTAATCAATAAGATGGATACCGAAGCATACGCGGAGAGAGTTGCTATTGGAGGTTCTCACGGCTGGTCTCGCCGGTACGGATACTCCCTTTGAGCTGTGGGCGGAATCATGATTGTGCCCACGCAACCCTCTCGAAGAAATGTTGTATATGTCAACAGACAGTACGGATTGTTAACTTGTAATAGGGGCAGACGACACCATGCGGGCAAAAGAGAGTCTGGGTTAGGTGGACAGGCTACCTGGCTAAGCAGTGTTATCAACCTGTTGAACACAAGTGAGTTTTTTTTTTTTTTTTTTTTTTTTTTTTTTTTTTTTTTTTTTTTTTTTTTTTTTTTTTTTTTTTTTTCTTTTTTCTTTTTTTCTTTTTGCAACCCGGCCAGACCACAAATGTTCCTAGAGGAGTTGGATGTTAATGCCACAGAAGTTGTTGGTGCCGGTGCTTTGGCAATGCCTAGTGCCCTCGCGCGGATGGGAATCACCCTCGGAGTCCTCATTATCATATGGTCGGGGCTCACAGCTGGTTTTGGCCTCTATCTACAGTCGTTATGTGCCCAATATCTAGACCACGGAACCGCATCCTTCTTCGCCCTCTCGCAGATCACGTATCCAAATGCTGCTGTAATTTTCGATGTCGCAATCGCCATAAAATGCTTCGGCGTGGGCGTAAGTTACCTGATTATCATCGGGGATCTCATGCCTGGGGTTGTCGAAGGCTTCGGTGCAGATGCTGCTGGGATGGCCTTTTTGCTTGATCGCCAATTCTGGGTTACGGCATTTATGTTTGTATACCCCTTTGCGTCCTACGTTCCGCTCCGAGCTATTCTGCTAACCAGTATACGTCTAGGTTGGTTGTTATTCCTCTTTCATTCCTGAGACGACTGGACTCTTTGAAGTATACGAGCATCATTGCTCTAACCTCTATCGGATACCTGCTGGTCCTGGTCGTTGCTCACTTTATCAAGGGAGATACCATGGCGGAGCGCGGTCCGATTAATTATTTTAAATGGCAAAGCGCAGTGTCCGCCCTTAGTGCATTCCCAGTTATGGTGTTTGCATACACCTGCCATCAAAATGTATACCTCCATTTGGAACTAGAATCTCTTTCGCGTCTCACTGCTAACGTATCATATTTCAGATGTTCTCAATCCTCAATGAAATTTCCAACAGCACTCATTTCCGAACAACAAGTGTTATTGTATCCAGCATTGGCAGTGCTGCCTCTACTTATGTTCTCATCGCAATTACAGGATACCTTTCCTTTGGAAACAACATTGGCGGCAATATTGTAGGCATGTATGTGCCATCATTATCTGCAACGATAGCGCGTGCAGCCATCGTTGTCCTTGTCATGTTTTCCTACCCTCTCCAGGTCCATCCTTGCAGAGCATCGATGGACGCTGTTCTAAAGTGGCGGTGGAATCCCAAATCCTCATCCAACCCCTCCAATTCTTCTCCCAACCGCAACCCTCTCCTCCCTCGACCGAACCAGCCTCAGGATACCATGGGAGATACTCGGTTTGCCATAATCACCACAGTAATCCTTATTTTAAGCTACATCGTTGCCATGACGGTATCATCCCTCGAAGCCGTGCTAGCGTACGTAGGAAGTACCGGTAGCACAAGCATTAGCTTCATCCTTCCCGGCCTCTTCTATTACAAAATCTCCTCCCCCGAGTCTGCCATACATCAACAATTAATGAAGGAGAACGACGAGGCGGCCACGGATGATATGTCAGATGATGGCGCGGAGGGCGAGGGTCTTCTGAGCGCCAGCGGCATCCTCTCAGCCAGTGGGATCCTTAAACGAAACACGCGGCAATGGCGAAAGATCCTCCTCCGCAAGCTGAGTTTGGGTCTTGCGATATACGGGGTTATTGTCATGGTTGTTTGCCTCGTTACCAACACTTTCTTCCTCGCCTCACACCAATAACACCCGCATTCTCTCTCTCCCTCTCCCAGAATTGCCCATTTACTCCTATCCTATACTTATACAAACACTCAGACGTAGAAAAATACCACGCCTTCTCTACGATCTTGAGTATATCATTTTAATCCCTGCATTCTAGTGTTACTCCCTATTTCTTTCCTGCAGCATGGACACAGGTGGACACAGCGCAAAACGACTTTTCTTTTGCATAATGTCTATTTTTCAAAATCTAGGCCACAAATTCTCTCCCAGTCGCTTGACTGGGACCTTAAACCAATCGATTCCAGGGGCTATAGAGACGATCTAGCAACACTGGATAGGATAAATGGCTGTTTTGATCTCCCATCCAGCTTCCTCCACAATTCTTCATCCTGTATTTCCTTTTTTTTTTCCTTTTTCTTTTGGGATAATCAGATTATTACTTTAGTTGTGCAACCATATCCCTTGTCCGTTCTAATTTTGAGGAGTCGTCAGCTAATATTGGGGTTTCGGACGTTGGCGTTCTGTGTTTCGTACTATAATATCCTTGCCACTATGGATCTAAACACGCAATACCAACCCATTTGCTTCCTGTTTTATTTTATTTTCTCGTCATTACTTTTACCTCTGATATTGTTCTTTTGTTTTTGTTTTGTGTCATCTAGCATCACCGTCAAACCCTATCAAATCCTATAGACCCATTTCCCCCCTTTCCGTTTCCGTTTGCGATAATGTGTATCTGCTACCTACTCCAAGTACCCCCTTTGCGTATTGAGTTTTCTAATTTCTTTTGCTGCTTCGTCCCTTTTTTTTTTTTTTTTTTTTTTTTTCCACGTTGTACTCTTCTCGTTCTGCAAATATTACTACCAGTGTTACTAGCGAAAGAATAAACCAAAAATCGAAACGAAAACGAAGCCTCCGTTCTGAGTACTTCTCGTTCATTTCATTATCTGGGGTGTGGTCCTACCTATTGTATACATGTACATGTACATGTACATACATACGTCTACGTCCACTTACTCGAATAGGATTTCTAATTATGTTAGAATAAATCTCCAATCCCTTTCGTTTCCACTTACTTAATTAATGAATACGGAAGGGGATTCAGCTCTCTCCTCTCGCTCCGCGCGCGGGCATCGGGCTTTTGTATGTAAAACTTACGCAATGATTTCTGTTCATATATTTCCACGGGGAAACAGTTGCTGAGGACTACTGCAGTTTGGCAGTTTGTATTGAGTAATAGATATGTTTTAAATACACACAAAGGAAATTGGAGCTATTAGAACCAACAAAAAAACCGTGCTTAACAGTATACAAAATTTATGTGGAGATTCAAAAAAGAAAAAAAAAAGGAAGGCCGGGGGGGGGGAGAAAGAGGAAAAGCGAGAGTTATGATAGAACAAAACGCGTAAAGACGGAAATGAAGATAGTTTTCTTCCACAAGATTAAGATGACTTGAATAACAACGGTAGAGCTAAGGGGAAGGAGGGACGGAAGAATATAAGGCACAACCATAGAAAAAGGAAAAAAATAAGAATGAAAATGAAAATCGTACACAGTACCTCGCTCAGCAGAGACTTAGCCAACTTAGTCAGGTTCATTATAACTTCCCGTTCCGATCCCGAATAGTGAGGTGAAAACACTTAGATGCCATTCGTTTCACCCCATGAAACAATTCGCCTTCGCAGATCCTACAAGAGCATCTGAGTTCAGTCATTGCTCTGGCTATTCAGGATCCGCAGGATGGCGAGGAACAAGTTGATGATGTCAAGATAGAGGGAGATGGCAGCAGCAATCTCCTCCTCAACATGGTAGTGGCGCATAATTAGCTGGGTATCCACCAGGATATAGGCGCTGAAAATCAACGCTGCCAGCCCACCATACACCAACTCAACTTTTTTGCTCGGGCCCATGAAGGCGGCCATGAAGCCGAACAGGATCAGGAACCAGAGCCCGCCGAAGAGGTATGGTATCCAGCTTGTGAAGTCATACTTGGTCTGGCAGGCGAAGAGTGTCAGGGCGACGAAGATGCCCAGTGTCAGGATGAGGGCCTGGATGACGATGCGGGCATCGTAGAAGGAGGTCACCACGCTGATGGCGTAGGCTTCAAGGAGGGTGAAGCCGCTGAGGAAGATGAGGTTGGTTGGGTAGCTTTTGCGCTTCCAGTAGGTGAGGCCCATGAAGACCAGGGCGCTGACGACTGAGACGAGCATTAGCCAGGAATGTGACTGGATCCAGGTGCGGTAACTGTCGCTGAAGAAGGAGACGGAGCTGAGAATTGTCGTGAAAAGGAGCTGGACGGTTCTGTGGAGGGTTGAGTTTGAGTTATCTTCTCATGAGATACTGATGGCAATGGATGTATCTGCATGGGGTATATGCAGGACATGAATTGCAAATTAGATCGGGGATGTAGCAGAATTGTCGAAGCTTACAAGATAAAGTAGACCTTGCGGATGAACTGCATCCGGATAGGAAGCGTAGCTTCCGCAACAGAGCCGCCAAACTGCGGATCCAGCATCGGGTCAGCAAGCAATGATCTGAACGGGATAGTGTATAAGGCGTTTCTTCAGAATTCAGGTGGAGTTCACATACCTTGAAATCGTCCGGGACGTTATCATCTTCAGAGCGAGCCCCGTCGAGCAGCCCAGACGTTGGATCGGATGTAGCCTGGTATGATGGGGGGGCTTGGGTATATTGGCGCTCATCCAGCGAGTCCCGCTGCGGTGCAGGAGAATACCTTGTGTTTGCTGCCATGGTAGGGTTGTTCGTCAAAGCAGGAGGTAGATTACAGGGTGTATGTTTCGAGGGATAAAAGGAAATGGTGTGATTCGATGTGCGATGGACGCTGAATTAAAACATCGAGAATGGAATAATGATGTCGAATGTCGATCTGGTGATGTCAGACTGGCGCTAAAGAGCCGCAGGAGTCACATGACCAGCGCTAATTCCAGAATACTCGGCGCCAAGAATTTAATATACGAATTATTTTTTTGTCTCTCTGTTGTGTACGGAGTACTCCGTACTGGATATATATATACAGATGTACATACCTAGGCAAATTATATTGATTCTTCAGCTTGTTTGACAACAGTACTTGTCAACTTTTTATAAAAACAGTTATGACAGTTATGGCATTGTTTTGAAGTGGGCTGAGCCAGGTAAGAAGAAACGGAGGTTATGATGGGACATTTCGTTGGGAATATACATATAATTTTGCTTTCTCCGCCACTAAGTGTCATAATCGTCTTTAACTTTCGTAGACAAGAACCATGAGAATAGATTCTAACTTTAAAAGTATGCTTTGCCAGAAGTCTATTGCAGTCAATGACTAACTATAAGGTCTGCTTGATGGTTTCTTGAGATGATGTCTCAGCGTTATTGTCTGATAACAGCAAAGAGATTGAGCTTAGACACGGTCAGCAGCTAACCTGAACCCTGCTCTATCTCTTGAGATTCTAATGAGGGATTCTTGTACTGGTCAATTCGATTTCTGACATTGTTAGGAGCACGTCCTGGCGTTGGGGCCGTTGAATTTCTCGAAGCTGACAGACAGACGCCTTCGCATCAGAAAGACGTATTATTGGCAGGCCGCCCTTCGAGATATTTAGCTTCGAGATAGCGCCGGGGGCCAAAACTAATAAATAAGCATCTTCGGATTTTCTGACTGATCTCCTCAGTGAAACTAGCCTCCCCTTTTCAAAACCTTCACTGCAGGCTGCAGACAATAGCTGCATCGCAAATCAAAGGGGCACAGTTATGTGATTGTAGGAACCGAACCACAGCTGTGGACCGCAGCAGAACCGCTAAACAATCTTTTCCGATGATCAGGGCTGCCCTGGCTCGGGTGCCAGGCCTCTCTCCAAGGGCGCGTCATGGACTGCTCGTCGTCGTCTCCCTAGCCATCGTCCTCGCCCTCGTCCATCAGTTCTCGCTGCCGTTCTGGTACTCCCCGCGCCAGAAAACCCCATCCCGCCATAGTTTCTCCAGCCCGCACCCTATCAACTCACTCATATGGAGGGCCGAGCAGGAGTGGAGGCGGCTGCAGGAGAGCCAGACACTTGACATCAGAGCTGCAGCTAGAGAATACAGACTTCATCGTGGGAGGCACCCTCCACCCGGCTTCGAAGAATGGTTTAGGTATGCAAGGAAGCACGATGCGGTTATCATAGAGGAGTTCTTCGACCAGATTGAACACGACTTGACCCCGTTTTGGGCAATCAAGCCGTCCGAGTTGCGCCAACAGGCTGCCAGCGTCCAGCACCGGGTTGTCGTCCGCGATGGTAAAGCCACACTGGAGGAGCCTGGAAAGCATTTCTGGGCGCCAATCTGGACCAGTCTAATCCAGTCTCTGGAGGAGCATCTCCCCGATGTCGTCGTTCCCTTAAATGTGATGGATGAGTCTAGAATCGTGGTGCCGTTCGAGAAAATAGAGGAATATACATCAAAGGGGCTTGCGACTCGAAATTTCCTAAAACCCACGGATGTGGTACAAGAGTTCACGAAAGTAGCAAAGACTCAGAAGCCCGAACCCCCCTTCGACCCTGCTTATGAGGGACCGGGTTTCAGCCCTTACTGGAAAATAGTGACCCGTGGATGTCCAGCGGATAGCCCAGGACGTACACAATCCCTTTCTCACATCGATTTCTTTAAACCCCCACCACCGCAATACCACAACTATACCTACGAGGGGTATATCGCCAACTTCACTGAGGCCAAAAACCCTTGCAACCGACCCGAACTCCAGGTCCTGCACGGCAACTTTATCGAACCCATTTCCATTTCCACCTCCCAAAAACTCTTCCCCCTCTTCGGCGGCTCCAAACTCCCCGTCAACAACGAAATCCTCCTTCCGGCCGCCGTGTACGTCGCCGAGAAAACCATCTGGTCCGGCGACGAGGAAAGCGGCGGCGCCTGGGAAGGCAAGGAAGACAAGCTCGTCTGGCGCGGGACCGCAACAGGCGGCCGCAACCGCCTGGAGAACTGGCGCGGTTTCCACCGCCACAGATTCGTCTCGATGTTAAATGCCACCACAGTCCGGCTCGCCGAGACGGGTAAAACACCACCGCCCAACTTCGCCCTGCCAGACTACGACCTGTACCACCTCGCCCGGACCGATCGAACCGGTCACATGGCCGACCTCCTCGACACCAGCGCAGACGCCGGCTTCACCGACCTCGTCTGCTTCCCCGGCCAAAAGGGCAACCCCACCTGCCCATACACAGACCCCTATTTCGCCATCGCCTCCCACATTCCCATGGACCAGCAGTACAGGATGAAATACCTCGCCGACATTGACGGCAACTCCTTCAGCGGGCGCTACCGCGGCTTCCTCCTCTCCACATCCCTCCCCATCAAATCCACCCTCTATGAGGAATGGCATGACACGCGCCTGATCCCCTGGGCGCACTTCGTGCCCATGGACTCCACGTATGCGGACATCTACGGCATCATGGAGTACTTTTTGGGCCATGGGGGTGAGCCGGGGAGGGATGAGGTGGCGCGGAAGATTGCGCTGGATGGGAAAGCGTGGGCGGAGAAGGTGCTGCGGAGGGAGGATATGAAGATTTACACGTATCGGTTGCTGTTGGAGTATGCGAGGGTTTGCGATGATCGGAGGGAGAGGTTGGGGTATGTAGGTGATTTGACCAGGAAGAGTACTCTCAGGTTTATATGATCTTATATGGATATGGGAATTTTTTTGGGGACAGTATCTATATGCTATATACTTCTTTGGTTCTTTTTTCTTGGATATATATACACTGCTTGGATGTTATTTATGATTGGGGGATATACCGCTATATATATCTATAGATAGATAGATAACTATAATAATTTACTTTTTCTTCCATCTTCCCAAAAGCCTTGGCTACCTTTCTCAGAAGCGGCCATGCAATGCACTGGCAAGTAAATCATCATGCCCCTCGGTTTTTCCAAGCGGGTTGAGTTCAAGGTACATACGTTCCAGGATACAGATGCTGTCTGATATGAGCAAGATGTTTTCATTCGATGGTATTGAAAGGGGGCTAGCTAGCAAGCATATGCAGTACAAGATGATAGATAACTGAGGGGAAAAAGTAGAAGAAAAAAGAAAAGAAGAAAAGGAAATCTATATCTTGAATAACAAGGAGCCAGGCGGACATGAAAATAACAGACGCGAGAAGCAAGGCAAGAAGAAACAAACCCAGTCTCTAATCCCAACACGCATTGAAGGAATAGAATAAAATCGAAAATAAAAAAAAGAAAAAGCGAAACACGGTTGCTTGCCGTGAAGAAACCAAAAATGATACCAGAAAACTGGAGTGGGGGAGATCTCGCGCCAGGCCGATTAAACACCAAATGCTAACACGAAATTTGTCGCTATGCATATGCTTGAACAAGGAAGAGAAATGGGAGATGGATGGGATATATAGGGGGTAGACCGGGAAGGGCGGGAGGGGGCCAGGGGAGAATGAGGGAGGAGGAGCAAAGGGAAGGGTGCCGAGGAGGATGATACGAGACAAGAGAGGAGAGGAAAAAGAAAAGGGATCTCAGTGTTAACACATCAATCCCGCCCGACCCTATCAGATCCTACTACCTGCGCTTGCTCCCCCTGGTTCTTCAAGCGGACCCTTTTAAATTCCCCTTGCCCGGCCTCTCTCCTTCCCCCTCATTCCCTTCTTCTTCCTCACTCCCTGTATCCTGATCCTGATCCTCATCCTCATCCATCACCAACTCATTATCCGAATCGCTGCCCCCAAACATATCATCATCATAATCCACATCACTATCTACCCAAAAATCCTCCTCATCCATCTTCTCCAAAGCCCCTCCTCCCTTCTTCCCCGCAATCATCGCCATCGTCGACTCGTGCGTCGGCATCACAAAGCCTGCTGGTATATCCGCCTTGCTCCGCTCCACGTCCGCCAGCACTGTCTTCTTATACAACTCCGGGTCCTTGCGGAGCATGATGCCTGCATCGACGTTGGCAGGAGAGGAGACCTCAGCGTCGTCGAGGAGGGAGAGGATGGATATGAGCACGGATTCGACGCGTTGGGCGGGCGACCAGCGTTCGGCGGCGGTTTCGCCGGACATTTCATCGTCGCCTGGGGTATGGAGGATGGAGATGCAGAGGCGGCCGTCTTGGTATATGTTTGGGTGGAAGAGGGGGTGGGTGAATTTGAAGCCTATATATATTTTTTTTTTATTAGAGGGGAGGTTAGCTTTCTTGTAGGAGTGGTTCGTCTCTGGCTCTTATCTGCGGGGTAAGTAATATTTTGATGGTTTTAGGTCGGGATAGGGGCATGTTCAGAATTTTTTTTTTTTTTTTTTTTTTTTTTTTTTTTTTTTTTTTTTTTTTTTTTTTTTTTTTTTTTTTTTTTTTCTTTTGGCAGGTGTCGTCACCTGTGCACTTTGCGACGGAATTCCTTTAGGGCTTTATTAAATATGTTTCGGCGTAACATACCTGGTGGTGAGTAGGGATAGTTTTGCGGGAAGGTCATGGTGGCTTTGAAGTAGCCTCCATAGTATAGGGAGTCCGGGTTCAGGACTATGAGGGCAATATTCCAGTGGAAGATGTCATCGTTGTTGAGCTATAAAATTGCATATTGACTCTATTGTCAGCTTCTGGCATAGTCCTATGTTTTCTATATGTTTCTTTCCCGCAGTAACTGAACGGCGAGGGAGCCGTATTCATGTAATCGGTGAGGTAGGTAGGCAGAAGAAATGCTTGGGGAAAGGGAGCGCCAACCTCGATATGAACCCATTTTTCACTAGCTAGGCTCTTGAACTCGTTCATCAAGATCCTTTGCGCCATTCTTTCTGAATTTGCTTTAGTCTAACGGAGGAACGGCGTGGAACGAATTCGCCGGCGGGAGGGGTATTGGTTGGTGGTATGGTATAGCGAGAGAAAAGTGCCGGGAGAGGAGGTTGCAAAGTGAGCGAGATGCGGATGATGGTTATAGCAGATCGAGAGGGAGGTGAAAAGGAGGCATTATATTTATTTCTCTTATGACTTCTTCTTCTTGTCTTTTAACTACCAAAGAGAGGTTGGAGAAAGTGAGGGCGCTTAGGGAGTAGATGTTGGTCGAGGGAGCCTACGGAAAAGATGATTGGCGAGGAGCAGCAGCTGATGACATCGACCGACCCGCCGCCACACTGCAGGTACATGTACCTCCGCATACAACATTGGCGGGCGCGATACATCAAACATCGCGCCTTTGTTGCTTCGGCTTAACTTACGCCATAGTAATAATAATAATAATAATAATAATAATAATAAATGGCGAGTTTTGTTTTTTGGCAGAAGTTGAAAGAATTGGCGGAGAATGAGATTGTGTGTAGTTACTCAGAGTGACTTTTGGCTTTTGGTCCTTCTTCCCCTTTTTTTGTCTTGTTTTACGGGTAGTTACAGAATTGCCGGCCCATTCCCAATCCACAGGCCGATTTCGTAGTTAGCCTGTAACTAACTAACATAGACGATGTTAGTTATATTTGTTTTTCGAGGAAGCACGTGTATGATGCCGGTCTGAGAGCAATGGAAAGTCAGCGAGAATTGAAATATTCATCCTCATCTCTCCCCCCCCCCCCCCCATTCTGTCCTGTAGATTTCCTTTCTTCCTATGCTATGCTCCAGCAGACAGCCGTTCCCGTGAGTCACATCAATAGAATAGTGGATCGACTAGTTATCCCTGTGGGCTCCTCCTGCAAGCTGCAGTGTTATTATTCTCCGTGATCCGTCGTTGTGGGGGGAAGAAATGGGCGGTGGGATATACAGCGTCAATAGCGGGGGCTCTGGAATACAGTCCGTCACTACGGAGTACTCTACTACTAGCTGCAGTACGCTGCGTAGTTGGAGAAGCATAGCTTGATATCTGTCTGTCCTGTCTGTCTGTCTGTCTGTCTGTCTGTCTGTGTGTTTGTGTTTGTCAATGTGTCTGTGTATCTGTATGGACAGCCAGTGTCGCATACGCTGGCTTACTATAGTTACTGTGTACTGCGTAAGTTCTGTAGCTGCGGCGGGCTTCGGCAGTCTCGGCGGGTCAAATAAATATTTTAATTCTCTGGGCGAAGTTCCCACTTTCCGGAACAAGTCAAATATTGAGTTAGTTAACTATTTAACTTACATAAGTTAAATAACTTCTTATTTACTTATTAACTAACCGCCGCCGACTTTCTTCCCAAGCTCCGGCTACCCTATTATTTACCTCCCCTCCCTCCCGTACTCCGTAGGAAATAGAAAACTCAACCCGAACCAACATTTGTTATTAATAATAATAAATAACCAACCTTGGAACAATTCAATCAGCCTGAGACTATCAACTCTCAACGTCTGTCAGTCGGGGGGTCAGATCTTCTTCCCAGTTCCCGCTTGAACCATTCCTTGCTTTGTCTTTGGGTCTTCCTCTCCCGCCTTGATACTCTCGGGGTTGAAGAAGCTGGTTGGATTGATACCCTCCTCATATATATATATGCCTTATATCCTTCTTTTGCCTCATGAGCTCATTTCTTCCATTTCTCTGCCTCAAAGTTTCTGCCATGTTGATTTCACAGATTGATATCTTGGGAGTCAGCACTAACTATTATTATTCCTCAGTCATGTCTGCTTGGTTAGACTCCATTATTCTTTGATTCATCATTGTTGCTGTTTCCACAGCAAACGCTAGCTCTTCTCGACGTTGTGACATTGTTACTTTTGTCCTTCCTGGCTTTCTTAAATATTCCATAGATTTTTCTTTCTCCTTTCTCCTTTCTCTACCCTTTTTTTTTTTTTTTTTTTTTTTTTATTCCTCTTTTATTTATTAGGGGATTCGATTTTTGATATCCGCTATGCGCCCGGGCTGTGAGGGTCCCGCCTGGGTCGTCGACGACCTTACGCTATGTTTTCAACAAAAGTGAGTTTTTCAAAGATGATCTCCCATTTTGCCGTGTATTGCTTCCTCTTTGCTAACATTCGTGTCCTTACTCAACAGGTTTCTAAAATTAATATTCCCCCTTACGGCATGTGGTTTGTCTCTACTACTGATAGTTACCCACATCTTCCGGCATAATATCCGTCTTCCTTGGCGCCATCGTGGTTACAAACCCATTCCGACCACAGTTGTTGAGCATAATGGTATAATACAAAATGAAGACGAGGGAGAGGATGACGAGGACGCGGAGAGCGATTTGATGCTGCACAAGGCCCTGAGTCGTACAACTCCCGTCAACGTTGTGGAAGACAAACCGCGAGGGAAGGACGTTGTAACGATATTGGAAATTGTGGCGCTTCTCGCGGAACTCGGAGTTTCTGTCAAGAGCCTTGCTACACCTTCGGGAGCCGCAAATGAAATAACTCCAACAATTGGAAGGCTACTCTCCTGGGCCTACATCCTGCTTCTGGTGATTGCTAGGCTGCTCCTCTCCACATCTGAACGCCGTACAATGCCCAAATTATGGAATCACACCGCGGCACTTTATTCGTTCCAATGGTTATGTACCGTCATGGTGTTCCGATCTGTGCTGATCCATCCACCCCCGGATCACATTCGTACTCTGACGAGCATCGACTTCGCCCTCTCCTCCTTCCTCTTCCTCTTAACCCTCACGACCCGTAAGGGAAACAAAACCCTCCACGTTCGGCATGAAGACGGAATTCCCCCACCTCGAGAGCAATTTGCAAGTCTTCTGTCCCTGGCTTCATTCGCATGGCTAGATCCATTGGTCTGGCAAGGTTATCGCAAATCACTGGAGATGCCGGATGTCTGGAATCTGCTCCCAAGCTACCAGGCTGCTGCTGTTCTCGCGGATTTCCGTCAGGCTAAACGGACCTCTGCTCTGGCCTGGAGGCTGCTGCGTTATTTTGATCGTACGCTTCTTCTTCAGGGCGCATGGACCATCTTCTCGGGTTTCTTTTCTTTTTTGCCAACTTGGCTGCTCAAACTCATTTTGGAATACCTTCAAGATCCAGAGATGACCCCCAAGAATACTGTTTGGCTCTACGTCAGCCTTCTGTTTGTCTGCGCAGCCATTCAAGGTGTTGCAGATGGCCAGGCCCTCTGGATCGGCCGCAAGTTGAGTGTGAAGTTGCGCGCAATCATCATCGGCGAGCTCTATGCCAAAGCCTTGCGACGTAAGGCTGGTGCAATTTCGAAAGTCTCGAAAGATGAGGCCAAATCTCAAAAGCAGACGAAAAAGAAGAAGAAACTTTCATTGGCTTGGAATAATAATGAGGCGGACGCTGATACCGAAAGCAGTGAGCAACAACAGAAGGACGATGAACCAGACGAACAAGCCAATATTGGTAAAATTATCAACCTTATGGCGATTGATTCCTTCAAAGTTAGTGAGATCTGCGCATACCTACACTACCTGTGGGCCAGTTTCCCTGTCCAGACCGCGATTGCCATCTTCATCTTATACAAAATCCTGGGCTTTAGTTCTTTGGCTGGTATTGGGGTAATGACTCTGATGTTGCCGCTGAATTTGTATATTGCGTCGCGGTTCCGGATCCTTCAGCACGAAATTCTCGCTGGCACTGATGCTCGTATCCACTCAACAAATGAGGTACTTCAAAACATCCGTATTATCAAGTATTTTGCATGGGAACAACGTTTTGAGGATATCGTCAATGAGAAGCGGAGGGCTGAGTTGAAGAGTCTTCGTCGACGATATATCCTATGGGCCGGTGCTGCCACCGTCTGGTACGGAGCACCAATACTGATCACACTGCTTTCGTTTTTCCTGTACACCGTGGTCGAAGGCAAGAAACTAGTCCCTTCAGTTGCATTCCCTGCCTTATCCACATTTTCGCTCCTCCGCATACCCCTTGACCAATTGGCAGACATGATCGCGCATGTTCAGGAATCCAAAGCCTCCATCGACCGCGTGGAACAGTTCTTGAACGAAGAGGACACCGAAAAATATTCTCAGCTGCGATCGGACGAGCACTCGGAATCGCCACCTAAAATTGCTCTGGAAAATGCCACGCTTTCGTGGGGATCTGCGTCCACACATGCCAAGCCGGGGTCACCACCGGTGCAGGGGGACACCTCTGGAGAATCATTCCGCCTGATAAACATGGATGTTTCGTTCCGCGTCGGGCAACTCAACGTTATTGCCGGACCGACAGGTTCAGGTAAAACGTCGATGCTAATGGCGCTTTTAGGAGAGATGACGCTGCTTGAAGGATCGGTGTTCCTCCCTGGTGGGACGTGTGATCGGGCGGATTTGCGTCCTGACCCGGCCACAGGTCTTACTGATAGCATCGCTTACTGTGCGCAAGAAGCGTGGCTGGTCAATGCCACGATCAAAGAAAATATCCTGTTCGCATCGCCATTTGATCAAGATCGTTATGATGCTGTAATAAAAGCCTGCGGATTGGAGAGAGATTTGGAAATCTTAGATGCTGGTGACCAAACTCTAGTGGGAGAGAAAGGCATAAGTCTTTCTGGCGGACAGAAACAACGGATATCCTTGGCTCGTGGCATGTATAGTAAGGCCCGGCATCTGCTCCTCGACGACTGTCTAAGCGCGGTCGACTCACACACCGCCAAACACATTTTCAGGGAGGCCATTATGGGCCCGTTGATGCAACACCGCACCTGTATCCTTGTCACGCATAATGTCTCGCTGGTCGCGCCCCAGGCGGCATTCCTCGTCGTCCTTGAGAACGGTAGAGTTACAGCGCAAGGAACTCCACAGGAGGTGATTGCTGCCGGAATGCTTGGCGATGATATCCTTCAATCGCGACCTGCTTCCCGCTCGTCAAAGACTTTAACCCACTCTCCATCAAGCGCTCAGGCGGAGAGAACTGAATGGCTGGATAATGAGACAAGCTCTGCGGATGAAACCGTCAGTGGAGCTGTTAATGGAGCTGCCAATGGAGCCGGTGTAAAGGGCAAGAAAAAAACACCAGCGGCCGGCGCCATTCTCGGCGAAGAGAAAGTTGTAGGTAGCGTCAAGCTTTCCACAATTTTCATGTATCTTCGCGCCATGGGTCCATGGTATTTTTGGTTTTTCGCTGTCCTAGCCTTTGGGGCACAACAGGTTGGATCATTAGCCACTAATATCTGGATTCGGGAATGGGCAAATGCGTATCCAGTCAAGAAGGTCGCGTCCAGCGACGTCGGGCACAAAGCTGCCTTAGCTAACGTCGGACTTCCAACGTTTGCCACCGCAAGTATTACCCGCCCCTTCTCGTGGAGAGCACCTGAGATGCAGTACACGGACAAAGACAGCACCTTCCAAGACGATGTAAATCCATACTATTATTTGGGTGTATATGCGGCACTAGCGTTCGGTTATGTCTTAACAATTCTTGCGAGGGAATTGATTCTCTTCGGGGGGTCGCTGCATGCGTCGTGGAGGATTCACAAGCGATTGTTGAAAGCTATGACCCATGCAAAATTTAGGTTCTTTGATTCCACCCCGCTAGGCCGACTGATGAATCGATTCTCTAAGGATCTCCAGGCCGTCGATCAAGAAGTGGCGGCGACTGCGATAGGAATGCTCCACTCTTTAGCCTCCGTCATCCTGATCGTTATCCTTATTTCTGTCATAACCCCCATGTTCCTGATCGCTGCGGTTTTCATTACTGTTATTTACTTCACCCTGGGTGCTATTTATTTGAATTCGTCGCGTGATCTTAAGCGTCTGGAATCTATTCAGAGGAGCCCTCTCTATCAGCAATTCGGGGAGACATTAGCTGGCATTGTCACTATCCGTGCCTACGGAGATGGTGCGCGTTTCATCCATGATAACCACGTCATGATCAATACCTATAACCGGCCGTACCTGTACCTGTGGGCGAGTAATCGATGGCTGGCGTTCCGTGTTGATATAACCGGTGCATTGGTATCGTTCTTCACCGCGGCGGTCATTATCATGAGCGTTGGCAAAATTGATGCTGGTGCGGCCGGTTTGGCCTTGACATATGCGGTCACCTTCACTGAGAATGTCCTCTGGTTAGTACGGCTATATGCGCAGAACCAGCAACACATGAATTCTGTCGAGCGAATTGAGGAGTATATGGAGGTTGAGCAAGAGGCTGAAGCCGTTATTCCTGACCGTCGTCCTCCGAACAACTGGCCAACGCACGGCGCGTTACAGTTCGATAACTATTCTACTCGCTACCGTCCGGATCTCGATCCAGTTTTGAAGAATGTTACTTTCTCAGTGCAGCCTGGCGAACGTGTTGGGATCGTTGGCAGAACAGGCGCTGGGAAGAGTTCGCTTGCACTCGCCCTATTCCGCGGCCTCGAAGCGGAAAGTGGCAGAATCCTCATTGATAATGTCGACATTGGCCTAATTGGCTTGCAGGACCTGCGTGAAGCAATCACCATTGTCCCTCAAGACCCTACCCTTTTCACCGGAACAATCCGTAGCAACCTCGATCCCTTCGGTCTACTCACCGACGACGAAATCTTCACGGCCCTCCGTCGCGTCCATCTAATTGGCGGTCCAACATCCACCTCTGTCTCCGGCTCCAACACGCCAGTAAACCCTTCCAACCCCCTTCTGGACAACAACAGTGACTCCAGCGACCCAGATCTCGCCTCTCGCTTCCGTGACAACAAAAATATATTCTTAAACATCAACTCCCCCATCTCCGAATCCGGCTCGAACCTCTCGCAGGGTCAACGCCAGCTCCTCTGCCTAGCTCGCGCCCTCCTCAAATCGCCCAAAGTGCTCATGATGGACGAAGCAACCGCATCCATAGACTACGCCACCGATGCCAAAATCCAGGATACCCTGCGTGAGCTGAAGGATAACACTATCATCACCATCGCGCATAGGCTGCAGACCATTATCGACTATGATAAGGTGCTTGTGCTGGACCATGGGGAGGTGGTAGAGTATGATGGGCCGTGGCAGCTTATCAATAGGAAGGGAGGCAGCTTCAGAGGCATGTGTGAGAATAGTGGGAATTTTGAGGCGCTAATGGATGGGGCTAGGAAGGCGTGGGAGGCGAAGAGATTGATCGATGATGAGTGAGATTGAGAGCTTTTTTGTTCCTTTTTTTTTTTTTTTCCCCTGTTTAGTTCATGAAAACTGCTGTACATACATATGTACATGTACATAAGAGCTAGATCTTTGTTGGTTGAGAGTTTTGGTCTTTCTTTTTTCGATATCTTATTTTCCCAACCTCCCCTCCGGCAGGTATTTGATCGTTGGTATTGTCATCCCTCTACTCCGTACATGCGAGGGAAATAAAAGGAGTTTAGACGGGAATAAAAGAATTTAAAACTGTTTCTCTCTCTTCACGTAGTAGTTGTAGGTGGTAGGCGGTCCGATTTCTGTTTGCTGGGTCCGCTTAATAACCATTGATGGGCCTTTTTTGGTAGTTGGATTGCATCGCTTTTGGTTGTCCTTTTGTTTGTGCGGGGGGGTTGGTTGTTGCTACTAGATTTTCTTTTCTGCGCTCAACTATGTCAACTATGTCAGCATCTTTCCAGGATTTACACATATAGATAATGATTCGGGTTTACTCTGTGAGGAATATCAAGCTTTTGTCGGAGATCCATAGTATTTATTCTGACGTCAATAGTGAGGCTTGTGGCAGAAGGTGACATTCATGAATCACTCCCTCCATTTTGAAAGTCCCGGAATTTTTATAACAGTGATCATTACACTGCAAATGAGAGTTAACGAATTTGTTATTATCACTCGATTGAAGAACTGCATAATCAAGGACATCTTCGAGTTCCTAGTTCGGTGACCCAATTCTATTGTACATGCACAGCACAAAACAGTATGGTGAATATTTGCGCTTAACCTCGCCCAACTGCCAGTAAGAAAAGAAGCAGAGGAAAGTAACGGGGGGAAAGGGGTGGGAACAATGGGTACAATCGCTCATATGGAAACTCCTAGCTAGCCAGCTATGTACCCGTATCAATAGCTCTCCTTATGAAGAAGGTAGAAATAGATTATTCATCTCTGAATGTCAATAAATCCATAAAACGGTTCTATCGGATGTGACCTATTCATCCACCTTATGGGCTGAGTTTTACCACGTTCGATCCCCGACACATTTCTTCAAAGAAGACTCGACTCGACTTATTCCTGTTTGCGAACCCTCCACTACTCGACGACCTTCACCCGGGTGAATAATACTGTACGTATTTCTGGTGCAGCGGTGCATTACCAGCCTGTCGAACTGGCAGAACCGCATTTTCCATCAAGATAGGCAGCGAAGGTTCGTCAACACCTGGGACGACGTTCCTACCAAGCGGGGCAGGAGGTGCCTTGTCGTTTTTCTCCTGCTCGATTATGATCCGCTCTATTGAGGCAAGGCGTGCATCGTCCTGTATGGCTCCCCCGTTCGAATAGTCTTGGTAGTTCTTGATGAAGTCTGCGTGTGCCTCGGTGTTAGGAGGGGCGTTGGTAGGTGTAGGTGGTAGCGCATTTTCTCCCGCGCGGAAACCTTCGTTTAGGATAGAGCATTCGCCGTGCTGGCATTTGCAGGGGAAATCGCAGATTTCAACACAGGGGTGACCACAAGGGAGAAGTTGGCTGCAGGGCTGTTGGCATTTAACTTGTGAATGTGATACGCTGTAACCGTTATTTGTCAGTAGATTGGTTAAGGAAGCGCGAGTTCATTGGAGGGACTCACACGTGGCAGCGAAGCGGGCAGTCATGGCCGCACTTCAATTTCTGATCACACTTTAAGGAACAGCCTCCGTCAGTCAACGACCATTTCTCTGCCTGTGCGATATACATTTTGGTCTGGTGGTTGGCACAGGTCGCCGGAACGTGATATCCGATCCTCCTCGGGCTGCAATTGACAATTTGCACAACCTCCCACCAAAGCGGGTTGGACACGGCAAGAAACTCTGCGTTCCCAAAAATATAGAACCCCCGCTTTGCCCGCGATAGAGCAACGCACACTCGGTTTTCAACGGCAAGGAAGCCCATGTTTCCGCTATTCTCATTGCTCCGAACCAAGGAGAGCAGTACAATTTCATTTTCCTCTCCTTGATATGAATCAACCGTGGATACCTTAATATACTGCCCCTGCAGTAAACGAATGTCTCGTAAAGCTTTCAGGATCTTCTTCCGCTGCCCGTTGTAGAAGGTTAAAACGGTTATGTCCTGTACTTCAACTCCGTTGAGGTGGAGATAGATGAAAAATCCGACAACCATGCGTGCTTCACGATCATTGTACTTGGAGAGCAAGCTATCAGAAGACTCAGGCCAATCATGGCAGAAGAAGAACGAGTTAACTCCACCCATTCCAGGAACGGCGTGTCTGTCTACCACGGACGGATGGTCCTCCAGATCATCATATATGGGGGCCAAGATCCTTCGGATTTCTGGTGCCATACGCCGCTGCTTCGTCAGCGTTTTGAACTCTATTCCATTATGCACAAGTCGCTCAAACAATGACACCTGCAAGAAAAACGGCTCTCCTTCTAGCTCTCTGACTGCACAGGTGCCCTGGAGCTGTTTATGATCGCCAATGAGGATAAGGTGCTCCAATGACTTTATGCAGGCTGCAGCAATGGGGGCTTCTGTCACCTCAGCAGCCTCTTCAATCATGATTATCTTGGGCTTTATGCTTGAAATAAGTGCGCGATATTTGCTCAGGCCTGTTGTCGTCATGCCTACTAACCTTGCAGATTGAAGAATGGTGGAATTTAACTCCCATTTCCCGGTTTTGAGATTCTCAGCAGCCACTTCATATCTCTTCGCTAAGGATCGGAAAGATTCTTGGATGGCTTCCTTCGCAAGCTTTTGGAATATCGAGTAAATTCCACCACGGTCACGCGGAGAAACTTTCCAGAGATCGTCTTGCTTTAAAAGTCGGGCTCGCAAAGCGTCTACTGCTGTTGCGGAAAGGCTGCATCCTTTAACCTGTTCCATCAATGCCATGTATGGCCCTCTCAAACTTTCAGCGTCCTCCTCATCGATGCCTTGTTCGAGCTCAAGTTCCTTAAGCTGCTCATATTCCAGATCAATTTCATCTTCAACAAAGCCAAAATTATTCGGTTGGTAAACCACATTGAATTTAACCTTGCTATCTCCGAGCCAGGCAGCAAGAGGTTCCACTTGATCGCCTCCGTGAACCCATCCCTCAGCTCCTTTTACTAAAGAGTCATACTGCGATTGGGTAATGATATTCAGTTTGAGCAACAGCGCTGCCGGTAGGGGCGATTTAGAGTCGACTGGAGCAAATGGCTCGAATAGTTTAAAGATAGTTTCCGCGATCTCCTTTAACCGCTTCTTGGATGGGCCAAATAAGCCACCGGGGATTGTCGGGACAGGGTTAGCTTTCCTTAACTCGAATATAGTCCGCTTCTTTATATCCAAATCCGCACTTCTTCCACCAAGCCGAACATAATTCATCTCGAACTGTGCAACATGGCGAAGCAACTGGTCCAGCGCGTGGTTGGTCTGCGCTGCGATAATGATTGGTGGGTCAGTGGAAGGTAGGGTTGAAAGTAGCACCTTCAATGCAATGACGGAGACATGAGTTTTGCCAGTTCCTGGTGGACCTTGTACGATAGCCAATCTCTTCGTGAGAATTTGGCGCAAGGCGTTCCATTGAGACGAGTCTAGAGATTCAGGGGAAGATGGCCAGTTGTTAAGAACATCTATTTTTGCATCGCCTTCATCGATTGAGGTAGCTGACATGTCAACGAAGGGATTCAACTTGATGTATTCCGGAGGTTCAATATTAGGCTGAAGATCACACAGATATTCAGAGAATGGGAAGCTTTTAAACTGTCAGCAGATACAACTATCATTACGCACGTAATCATAAGAATGAACGAATTTACGCACCCTTCCCTTGCCATTTTCTGCAAGGCAGTTAATGTATGCCGTGATGCTTCGTAGTAGCCGCTCCTAGCTTCGACCATAACAAACTCCATCTGAGGGTCGAATTCCGCATCCTCGGCTCGCGCATAAAATATATCTATTTCAGAAGGGGTCTTTTTCAACTCATCCAGAGGCCTAGCAGCAACGACAGCGACGATACATTTCGATTTGAACATGTCATTCGCCGGCGTCAGTGCGACGATGGTGCCTGTAGTTAGCCTGGGGGAGTACTCCCATACGATATTCTTTCCAGCACGAGCAGTAGAAAAGGTAAGCTTCATCGCTACGCCTGCATCTGCACAAGTAACCCCAACGATGTACACCTAGTAAATCCATATATTAGCTAAGGTATTGTTACATGTGGGAACGGAATAGGACCTAACAAAAACGGATTACCTTTTCGTAGATACAAACATTTATGGAATCCTTCATGCGTGGATCTTCTTTCACATAAGCCACTGCATCCCTTAGCGAAGCAACTGCATCTTCTCTGAGAAGGTCATAATGAGCCTTCAGGTACATGTCAGTTGACGGCCATGGGCCTTGAATTTTGTTGGCGACCAAGTCGACATGATCGCCGATTTCGTCGATCCCCAGGATTTCATTAGTGGTGGGAAGCTCTGGCTTCGCCGTCCAGGTATCGCCCGCGGCCGCACGTCGAGTCTCCTCGATGTACGCCTGGATGTCCTTGTTTAAAGAGACCTTTGGGCCAGGCAGACGCGAGGGGTTTAGTCTCCGGGCTTTCATATCTGCTTACTTGCAACAGTGAGTTAGTTAGCCTTGGTCCAGCGATTCTTAGCGGCGCTCTAAATATTTAAGCTTTGTGGACATAACTATATTTCCCCTTTTCTGGCCAGATTGTGCCGTATATATATATATATATATGCACCAAAGGGGAACAGGTGATGAAAGGTTATTAAGTTAGGCTGACCTCGGAAGAATGAAGACATTGCTTCATCTAAACGATAGTGAATACGTTGCCGGCCTTGCAGAAAAGTCACAATTTGAAGAAGACACGACAAAAGTCGCAATTAACCATGAGGGTAAAGGCACTGAAGATTGAGAACACGCTTTCTAGGAGTAAAAAACCAAAGAAGCCTGATTAACCTGAAGAGATGTGTGGGTAGTTGAAACAGTAAACAAGGGGAACTAAACGATGTGAAAATTTTGTTATTTCAGGTTGGTTGCTACAGCGCCCTCCACAGCCCTGAAATCACAATGAATTATATCAGAATATTTTTGTTGGCTATATTAATTTAGTTATAAAATATACTGAGAGCCGGGCCAGCCCATCACTTATTTTTATAAAATTACATTTCTATGGGTGTTCCTAGAATCTACAAGTACGTATTCGAAGACGGTAGTTTATTTCAAACAAGTTGAAAAGAATTCACATAGACAAGTAATGCTGCATCTTGCAGCTCATCATTAGTCTGTACCTCTTTGACCGCAATGACAGGTTGCACAAACTCCCTCCTTGATAGTAATGAGTGAGCGCCCACTGTGATGATTCTAGACTTTCTAAAACACCATTCAGAGGACTGCTTGTTTGCATTGCATTGCAAGGTAGCACATGGAAGTATTGCTGGGCTGACAGACTGAACAGAGTCAATATTGCAGAAACTAGCCGTAAGCCATTTTCAGATTTCCACTGGAAGCGGTCAACTAGGTTATGACCTCGCTGAAGTTCATCCATGTAAGCATACCCCTAGCTAGCTGTCCTATAAATATCCCTGAGAATAGGCACAAATGAGTTAGTTGTTCGACACGTAGCAGAGGCGACCTTTTCTCCCTGTGGCATTGTTATACGGTAGCCATCTGCAGAGACCACTTTGTCAGTCGATAGGATGATTCTGCAATGTCATTTCCAAGGCGTGAGATGACTTCATTGAAATATCCCCGGAATTGACAGTCTTGCCAGAAACTGTGCAGGGCCTAATACCAAAGTTCTCCATCTGCTTGAAGAATACAGGTAGTCCAGCCGAAAACAACAAAGTCTCATGATGGAAGCTCACGCGGTTCAGAAGGTTGCACTTCTGAATCGCGATATTGCTTGTAAAAACGGCAAAGGTTATTGATCACAGGTGCAGTCGTTGACGTCCGTCTGGATTAAGCTCATCCGTTTCCACTAATCTTCTTGTCGAGTTTCTAAATTTCAGGGATGCAGGCATAATGAATGCGAAGAATGGAAGGAAATGGCGATCGATCAAGACAAGTGGGAGAGGCTTTGGCCTTGCTAAAAGGTATCTTTGTACCTGCATGTAGGTAGGCTGGTATTTGTTGATACTTGTCCTGCTGAGTTTCAGTTGGATTGTGATTGATATGATGACCCTGAGGGAGTATAAAACTTACATCCCATTAGAGAAACTTAGCTACATCTGATCTGGAAACTGCCGCCCTGTTATATAGATTTAGTATATGCACGGTTATACGTGCAAGATGGTCAGTATTTTAATTCAGAATCTAATATTGAGATAAGATTAAAGAAAGTAATAAAAATCCATTAGTTAGCTAGATCAGATGCTGGTTAGGGCATATATGTAATTGCATGGTTAGAAAATCAAGTAAATGTGAGAGAGGTTGAACGTGGTTGGTTGTTGTTATCTAACTAGTAGCTAGTGAAAGCTAAATATATGTGTGTGGGTCACGTGGGTTAGGGCTTGTGTAGTAGCTCCAACAGTAAAGTCGAACCTCGGTGCTAATGTTAAAGGTAGTTAGACCGTATTAGTCAGGGCCAAGTATCCATAGTACGGTGCGTTTTAGATGGCTTGTGAAACTGGGAGCTATGGGCCGCCGTAGTGGAAATGCTTAGACGTTATAGTATGATCCAAAACGCATTTATGCTGCTAGAACTACTACAGCTTTTTATTGCGTTTCAGTATACGAATAATTTTGTCAATAGCTTTTACTAATTCCGTACCGTCAGCCTCATTGCGGCCCCAACTCGCGACACCGGTCTGGATCGCCGGGCGAAGCGAATCACCTCAGCTCGGCATAAAAAAGTTGGTTAGTGATAACTAACATCAAGATGCCGTCAATTGGGGACGATGACGACGATCGCGATATAGCAGGTGAGGGATATGCCCGTTGGCGCTTTCGGTATTGCTGTCCTAGATCTAATATCGCTTTATCTAGGGTCGCAAGATGGTAGCTCCGACAATGACATGGACGATACAACGGGGGACATGGAGGACGTCGGCCCGGAGCCAGATCCCGAAAGTCCCTCCAATTCTAGCATTGTTTCTGATACTCAGACTGTCGCAGCAAGCCAACAGAATCCCCAAGTCCTTTTGACATCCCCTTCTCCTACCAACAATGCCGTCTCCGATTCATCTCTTCCACTACGCCCAGTGGTGCGCCCAGAGGCGCTCACTGCTTCCACTTATGATATTGTTCCAACCACCGCTGCCCCACACAGCACTTCGATTAATGCGGTCACAGCAACGGCGGACATGAGATGGGTATTTAGTGGGGGTACGGACGGATACGTGCGAAAATTCAACTGGGTAGATTCCATCAACAGCAAATTGATGTTGACGGTTGCGCAAAGGCATCCGTTTGTGGATAGCGTTGTAAAGGCGGGCGTTTTAATGACGTATTGGGAAAATATGGATGGGACCGCGCTGTCGCCAGTTTACTCTCTTGCCTCTCACAGCCAAGGGCTGTGGCTACTTTCCGGTCTCGAATCCGGGAGTATTAGATTGCAGTCCGTCCGTCACGACGAGGGCAAGGAAATAGCCCTTCTCCAGCAACATACCTCAGCAGTTTCAGTACTATCCCTCACGTCAGATGAACGGTCACTGATCTCAGGAAGCTGGGATAAAAGAATACATGACTGGGACTTAAATGTTGGGCAACCAAGGCGAACTTTCGGGGCGAGTGCAGGACAGATATCCTCCATTGAAATACGCCCGGAATCTAATGTACCTGTACCACAAGAGAGTGGGGAGCCTCCTCTGACGAACGGAACATACTCATCTAATACCCAAGCCAATGACACTTCTTCCAGTTTTGCCTACCAAAGTGGGGCAATTGCAGCGCGGCAAGCCGAAGGTGCTAATACGAACCAAGGCGCCGGTTCGCCGGCGGATTCTCTTTTCGGGACCGATTCACTTTTTGGAGACGGAGATGGAGGTGAAACTGAAGCGCCGTCTGGTGGCGCTTTCGCGATAGACGAAGATGATGAGTTTTCCCAGGCTCTTGCGAACGGTGTTCAGCAACCCGAAGATGATAAACATGGAATGGATATACCTACTACTCAGCCAAACGGTGTCTCAGGTAGTCAACATACAGATGATATGGGGTCGGAGAAGGAAGATCAAACGGGCCCATCTTCAGCCACTGCAGTTGAGACTTTGCCGAATGGTGTATCTTCTGAAACCCTGGGGGGTTCTCACGCCGATGATTTGGAACGTGCGCCAGCAAGCCAAGATAAAACCGAAGCTTCTTCAGATGAAACCTCAGACATAACATCAGACACTACATTTTTCTCTGCGTCGATTGACGGCACAATACGAGTCTGGGACAGACGACAACCAAACCCGATTGCCAAGATCGTTTCTCGAAACGCTCCCCCGTGGTGCATGAATGCATGTTGGTCGCCAGATGGGAACTATATCTATGCCGGACGGCGCAACGGTACCGTAGAAGAATTCAGCCTGCATAAAGGCCTCCGCAGTGCCGAACGGACGTTTAAATTCCCCCAGGGAAGCGGCCCAGTTTCTGCCGTCAAAGCAATGCCAAACGGTAGACATCTAATCTGGTATGTCTCCGGTTCCTCTATGAAGCCAAGCTCATCACCTTCTAGGATGAACATATCATTCCCTTAACATGTTTTGACTTTAATTTGCTAACCATGTCTAAATAGTGCTTCGTACGATATTCTTCGCCTGTATGATCTCAAAAGCGATCAGTCTTCGAGCCGTTCAAGTGTGCCCTTCCTCATTGTTCCGGGGCATCGCACCGGAGTTGTTTCGCAGCTGTACATGGATGCGGCATGTCGGTATATGATATCCACCGGCGGTAACCGGGGCTGGGAAGGAGCCAATACGGAAGTTCTGCTTGGGTATGAGATAGGAGTCCTCTAATCATATTAATCTCTATTCCTTGGATATTTCTAGAAGGCTCCAGAAACCCCCTACGCATCTTTCAACGCTATACATCACCTGGCATTTCATTTCTGAAGCGTTTTATTATACCGCCCCAATTCCTATATGCTGTACGTCTAAGCGGGCTTTTCGCTGTACTTTTTTCATACCTATTATTATACCCCCTTTTCTTTTATTTCTATCCTGTCGGGAATCAATCATTTTGGAATGGCCTCTCATTGTTTCATGTGGCGGGATTTTGAAAAGCCCTAGCTTTTAGCTGTGAGCGAACAACGTCAGTGCTACCATCGCTGTACATTGCCCAACGAGAGCTTCCCACCTTTCAATGGCTTTTGTTTTATGACATGTTGGCGGGGTTGGTGTGGGAATGACTTATGGAACTGGCGCTGGGATATTGGGCAGCTCTTCCTTGGAATGTTTGGAGGGAGTGTTAATCAACAAGTGGCAGGGGATTCGAATCTATCAACAGGTTTTGTTAAGCCGAAAATAATATGCCACGCTGATGTAATTGATGTATTCATAGTTTTGTCTTTCAATTAGAACTCATACAACAGAGCGTAACAGAGCGTTTCAGCCGAAGAGCCCAATTGATTGCGTTTCAGTGACGAACAAATGTAGAATAAACTGCGCCTGGAAAATTTTAACTGCAGTCTAAAAAGGTCAGGTTTCAAGGGGAATCATACCCAACAACGTATATCATACAGTAATGTCCAAGAAAAGGTGAATTCAGATACACATACACTCAAGCCAAGCCGGCGAGATATTGGGAAAAAAAAGAAAGAAAAAGAAAAAGAAAAAGAAAAGAGAAAAGAGACAAGCGGAAATATGCAAAATGCGAAGACAACCATAAACACAAACCACCCATTTGCACGCTAAACGCCGATCCAAAATTTCACAAAATTTCCCAGATAAGTATACATCAATCATTAATTTCAATCCCCTGGCAGGCATCATGCACCTGCTTCTTCCATTCCTGATAATACACAGTCCCCATTTCCCTCATTTGATTCTTACTTTTGTCAAAGAACACATAGGCGGGATGTAGCTCCGTGACTCTCTCTGCTGGGAATCTAGGTATTGCTGGAACGATCAATGACTGTTTAACAGATGGAATCGGGACGTGTGATCTTATAGAAACACGGCCCGAGGAGTCATGGTCTGTTGTGACGAGGAACGCATAGGGAAGGTCCGCGTTCATGGTTGATAGGCGGGTTGGCACCCACATATCGGTCTGTGAATTGTCGTTCGGTTTTCTTCTCTTCTTCCATGACGACAATGGTGAATATGAAGATGAGGACGAGGATGAAAATGTGGGTGGTTCGGAGAAGAATAGTTGGTTGAGTTTTGAGGCATTGAGAAGCATGCCGGGGGAGCGGGTGAAGAAGATCTTTTCGTAGTGAGTTAATTTATGCGAGGCTTTGCTGAGGAGTTTGGTGTTGGATGGGAAGCGGTAGTTGGGATCCGTCATGTCGATGGCATGTATAATTATGTCATATACGTCTTGGTGGTTTTTGAGGGTGCTTAACGCCTCCACGATACTTCTGGTTGGCGCGTTGTTGTCCCACGATTTGGGGTAAAGAAAAACTTTATCTGTCGTGATCTTGCTCTGAGAGGCGAGCGTTTTAAAGAATAGAAGACTCGAGCAGATACCCGACACGCTGGGTCTTGATACCATTTGAAGATATACTTGTTTATGCTTTTGTCCATAATTGCTTCCCTGATCATCTTGCCGTGAATTCATCCCCTCATAGCCCGAGGACTCCCCTAGCTCTCCGTCTCTTCCTTCTCCTGTATCACCACTGTCTGTTACAACAACATCAGGGCTGGAGAATGCCTCTTTCCCTTGATTGACAATAACATATGCGCCAGCAGGTGAGCCTCCTGCTACAGGATAGGGGCGCGATGCTGGATGGGTTGGCGCGGTAGGGCTGAGGGCGGCTTGCATACCTCGGACTGACTGTTGCTGCAGCACATAGCCTGATAAAAATAGAAGAAGGGTAAATAAGCCAATGATAGACGTTGATATTGCAAGGGAGATACCCGAAGACGTGAGGAGCACCATGGTCAACTGTAACTTAGGTCGAAAATGCGGCAAAACTGAGGGATACCATCGCTCTTCTGTTGAGCCATGAAGCTTTCATTCAGCAAGTGGTGGATCGGTAATGTTATAGGCAAAGATTTTCTCTCCAGGTCTGCTAAATATCAATAAATATAAATGAATAATAACCAGAGAGAGGGCTGCCTCCGCAAGACACCAGCCAAGGGGGGCAATCTGACGACATCAGTCCAAGCGGGACGGTGTTTTCAGTTTTCCTGTTGCGGGGGCAACCTTATCGATAGTTAAGTATCGAAGCATAGAATCTTATTCCAACGACAAACCCGAAACGGCACGTGATACGGCTACGATGAGCTTCGTTAAAAGCACAGAAAACACCACTCCATATACAAAAAGCTTCAAAACACAGCGTAATTCCCTACGACTACGTATTAACAATATACTACAGGTACTATTCTTAGAGATGCCCTTTTTCTCCGTCAGTTTCTTGCGAAACCATTAGCACAACCTTGACGACTCTCTCTCAAGGCCGACAATGTCATATCACCGCGCCGACGCCAGTGCGCTGCTGGACAATCGGGGTTACACGGGGCCCTTAATCCGCGGTGCTAACCCTGCCACACTATTCGAAAAGGCCGTTCGTGATCGCATCACCGACTCATACTACTGGAAAGAACAGTGCTTCGGCCTCAACGCTGCAACTCTCTGCGATCGCGCCGTGGAACTTACCTATATCGGAGGAACATACGGGCTTGCGCAAAAGCCAACGCCATTCTTATGTTTGGCCTTTAAGCTACTCCAGCTTGCACCAGAGAAAGATATAGTGTTGGAATATTTGAACTTTCATGACCCGGAAAATGAACGTGTTGAGGGTGGCGAAGGGAATGGGTTGGAGGAGGAACAGGATGCTAATGATGGCGTTGTCAAAGCAGTTGGAGACTTCAAATATCTTCGTGCGCTAGCGGCTTTTTATATCCGGCTTACCTTTGATGCTGCGGATATATACAGGACTCTCGAGCCGCTGTTGGTGGATTACCGGAAACTGAAGAGGAGGACAAAAGACGGCTTTATGCTCACGTATATTGATCAGTTTGTGGACGATTTGCTTACGAAGGACCGCGTATGTGGTACGAGTCTATGGAAGTTGCCTTCGAGGACTCAGTTAGAGGATCTGGATATTCTTGAAGAAAGAATCAGTCCGTTGGCGGAGGAGTTGGAGGATATTGATAGAGATTCAAATGGAAGCCAGGACAGCGGGGAAGCATCCAGCCGTGGCGAAGATGCCTGAATGCGATCCATTTCACATCCTGTTTTTTTTTTTTTTACAGCTGTCCATATTGAGCGTCACATCTCCGCAGCTTCTGGCAGCCATTCGACCACCTGTTATCTGCGCCGAACTCTTGATGAACCGAACCTGCAGCCATCGCAGGAACTGAACATTAAACCGAGACTCCACTATCCAGCTTGTGGAGTTGGGTGGGCGCAACCTTCCCTAGGCCATTTTACCCAAGACCGGAAAGGTTAGCGTGCGTGACATACCAGAGCTCTCCTAGTTGGATGTTCGTAATCACGAATCTGGGGGTGGTTTACCCCAGCTACGTATCGGAACGTCTCGAAATACGGTCACCGTGCCTTCAGGCGAAACGCAAGACTGCCACTGGTATCGCAGTCGTACCGCGGGCGTTTCAACCGATGTTTTATACGAGGGCTATGCTTAGAGCATAGTGTATCCAACGCCTAAGACGGGCATACAGGTTCATTTAAGTGTCAAGCTATCTCGCTTGACATCAATATTACGTATCTGTGTTTGTTCATGGGGAATTCTATTTCCATTCATGACCATTTGAATGTACAATATAATGATACCAAAACATCATCCGCGAATTCCTCCTGGAGAGTCCAAGAAATATTATTAAATAAAAGACAAATGAAGATGAAAAATGACAAATATACGGTATTGAAAAAGCCTAACTCCAACCAGCATTCATTATAATCCGTTCAAAACCCTTGCTGCCTATGTCACTTCTCCTCCCACCTTTTAAACCACGGACTCTCATCAAGAGTGGTTACCTTCCACCCACTTTCGACTAAGCCTTTCTCCTCCTTCTCAGCTGCCCACTTTTCCAAGGCCGGTAGCACAACGTGCTCGACATGCCATGTATTCTTGTACTCCAGAAGGGGCCTCTTGCCCTCTTTCAGAATCTTCACAATCAGTTTTGGTACACAGGGTTCGTCTCGGAAGTCCGTGACAGGAGTGAAAAGCGCTTTGAAGTTAAATACAATGGGTGACATCTCGTCCAACAAAGGGAGTGGGACATCATTCATTTCGGATAGCACATGGCGGCGTGATGGCGGTAAGGTATCACCATAAGGGTAGCCAGCAGACACCTGTTTTTCGGGTGATATAGAGCAAGGTAATATGGCTGCAGAAGACGCTCTACGTCCACCGATCTTGATATCGCCGATAAGGCAATTTCTTTGCTCCTTATTAAGGGCCAGATATACCAGAGTAACTGCCATCAAAGTACCCCCAATGATCAACATGGAGACTTCCATAGTGACAAAATATTTCGCATGCGCGCGCTATGCTAGCAATAGACAAGTATCGCACACAAAGCGGCCCTGGAAGGGTGAATATCAGATAACGATAACTCTAAAAGCAGAAATGAATAGTGTGAGGTTTGACCATGAAATGCCCTGACAGCCCGTTATAATGAATGTATATCCGTAGACGCCTAAGAACAGGGTCAAGGAAAGCAAAATTGTACAAACCAGATGGACCAAGAAGTGTCGTATTTAAATCTCACCATCGGTTATCGATCTCAGGCACCGTCCAACTTCTCCAATGAGCTCTCCAGAGGCGAGAAGCAGAGTTTCACAGGGCCATGTGAGAGATTCAACAATCTACCTGTATAGGTAAAAAGTTCATCTCTTCTTCTAAAGAATGGCCTAGCCTCAACAGAGCTACACGAATTTGTCGACTACAGAACCATTGCTGGCTTAGCCAACAGAAACAAGCAGCCTGGGATCATCATCCATCAAGTTAGTTGGCTGGGGAAGTATGAGTCCTCCATGTGGACGACACGAGAATTGCGGGGTGAGGCTCCGGCTCAATGGAAAGTCTGAAATAAACAAGGGATAGCTGTCGAACTATCAAATTCTGAGAAGTTTTGTATCAAGATATCGTGGCCGTGCATTGTTCCTCTCCTTTTGATGTTAGACCGAGATATGTCCCTTAAATCGATATATCTAGCATTATTGCAGCAAGACAACTTCAGTCAAACCCCCTTCACATCTTGTAAAGGGATCTCACTCGTACCTTATAATTAGCAACATAAGTCTGCTAATTTCTCGTGTATTCAGCTTGTACTCTTCAAGAAATCACTGGTTGTTTGACGTGCAGGCTGTGAATAGGTGCTTCCAAACATTACCCCTCCTCTTCGTATGCAAGGAAATAGTACATAGGTCAATCAGAACAAACAAAGTGTAGACGGTAGTACTTATTCCCTGGGGATCCAGTCGACAGGAACTCTGTTCATTCTTGATATTGTTTGGTTTGGTGAAGTTGAGGATGCTTCGGATAGCGTCTCCTGATATGGACAGGCACAACCAAGCGTTGAATCGGGTAAAAAAGTCCTGACTCACTAGTTTCTAACGCCATTGTCGCTTTTCCTTATCGAATTCTTGCGTCTCGCGGACTCAGTAAATCGGTAGCATCGAAACCCTGGTCTGTACTTGCACACACCAATAAATTTGCCCTCGGTAGGGGCAGTTCTTGCTTTTATGTACATGTACTGTACATTACATACGATTCGCACAGGCATGAATGTAGTTGGAAAAAGATAGACATATTGACTGTATCTATGGTTTAGGACCACCATCTGCGACAGCTACATTAAGGAAGTAAGAAGACGAAGGAGGAAGGGCTGACAGCCATCAAACGTACTCGCGTGAAATCAAAGAAAAGAGGAGATTGACAGAAGAACCTCACAAGACGTACTATTGTTCAAATAGTCCGCAAACAAGCTCCCAAATACTTCTCAATCCGCTGCACATCATCCAAAGCAGCAAGTACGCCGATATACCCATCAGGCCTTACAACTGCAATGACACCCCTATCTACAGGCACCCCATACGTAGCATACACATCCTGCAACTCGCTACCATCATAGAAGCGCATTTCTGCATGTCTCTTCAGTTCGACCGGGACTTCATCCCATAGGAAGTCGGGCTTAAGCTCAGGATGAATGGCAACCAGCTCGAGGATAGAAGGGGGAAATCTATCCGTCAGGAGCGTGCATGCAATGCTTTTGATTGCTGTGGTGGACACGCCGGTTGGGGAGAGCAAATCGTTTGATGTCAGGAGTAAGATACGGAAACGCGCGGTGGAAGGGAAATCTATGTTTTTTGTTATTAATTTTTCAATGATTTGATTTTACTGCCCTCGGTTTGAGGAGAACGTCGTGGGCCCGCGTGGTGTAGAAGAAAGAAAGAGAAACGCCTACCATCCTGGAGATCTCTAGGGCATCCATCCGCATGCCGCTTCACCCGTACGTTAAGGAGCCTCCGCCCTGGACGCAGAATGCCAGATAGATAGTCTATACTCTGAACTGGGTTCCCGGAATAGGTCTTCTCGACAAGCGCATTCTCCGGATATTCAATACCGCACCCACTAGTGAAACCATTTCCAGTATTGAAGACCTCGAGGAATTGCTCATGTGATAAGCCATTAGCACCTCCCCCATTTCCGCCCTCTCCTATGTCAATCTTCCCCGAAAACATAGAAGAGAAGGCCTTGTCAAACTCAATAAGTTGCTGCGCGACCGTGTGTCGCTCTTCGTGGTAGGTATCAAGGATTGGATCTGGTAGGTTATTTGCAGAAGCAGGAGTAAGGCCGTTAATATAGTAGGCCAGCTTCCAACTTAGATTATAGGAATCCATCATTGAGACGTTCATTCCTTGTCCCGCCTAGTTCAGAGTTAGTGATCCGCATACATCTCTGTCAATTTAAACACAGATACGCCTCATCTTCAATAGATTTTGTAGTCACAAGAACTTTACCGACCTTTGGACTATGCGTGTGGCAAGCTAAGAGCCCGTCAGCTAATGTTCAATGTCGGTGTATGTGGCAGCTATCCTTACCGTCACCGACGATGAAAACTCTTTGTATTCCTTTTGAATCCTTCACAATGAATTTGTCTGCGACCCGTTGCCCAATCTGATAAGCCGTCCACCAGTCCACTGCCTCGTCATATTTTGGCTTGATATAATATGGCTGTAGAACAGATTGAACCTGCTTGAATATGCTCTCTACCGTAACCTTGCTTCGACGAGCCTTTGCATCAGCTGCAGTCCCGTTGCTGTCCCCGTCACGTTCACCTTCTTCTGGCTTTACATCCTCCTGAACTTGCACATATAGGCGGGTAAGGTAGTCTCCATTGGCAATCCGTTCGCGGGGGATAATCATAACGGATCCAACGGGAGAATGAATTGCAGTTCTTCGTCGAATATCCGGGAAATCCGTATCAGCCACGAAATCGACAACGCCCCAGACATGGTCTGTCCAGTCGCCTTCCATCCGGAGGCCCATGCAACTACGAACCGTAGAGCGTGCGCCATCTGCCCCGACGAGATGTTTTGTACGAATAATGCGCCGTACGCCGGCCACGTCAATTTGCGCAATAACAGGAAACTCGGGATCCTCTTCTTCATCTATCTTCACATCCACCAGAGTGCTAGATCTCAGGACTCCACGTTTCGAATACTTAAGCAGATTATCTTCAAATATGCGCTCGATGCGACCTTGCTGAATAGTAACTTCATGGGGAAAACGAGCCGGAACACATATATCAGGAACAATCGAAGTTCTCTCGATCAGTCGCCCCTTAGCTACCAATTCAGGATCCGCAGTAGGATTCCAAAAGGCAACTTGCCACATCTGACAGCCTTCTGTGAGGATCTCGTCGGCCAGTCCCAAGCTCTTAAGTACCTCGAGAGTACGGGGCTGAAGGCCATCTGCCTGACCAGACTTCAAAGAACTCAGTTTAGGATCCAAGCAGAGGAGGGATGAGTCTGACAGGCCGTAACGCGCCAGCAATAGCTCAAGCATCAAGCCTGCAGGGCCCGCCTACAGCGATTCACAATCTGTCAGATTTCGGAGAAATATAATGCCTAAAAAAGAAATCTCCATGCTGAAACACTCGTATAAATTGCAATACACCCAACAATCGTTGGTTACACATGATCTAGGCTTGACCCCTTGAACTCTTGATTGCCCGCACAAACATATAGAAACTCTATAAATACGGCCATCCCCAACTACGATATAATAATGGGAAGGGTAACTAGATGTCATTCCAGGCACATACCCCAGAGATAACGACTTCATATTTTTCCACTCTGTCACCTCCTATATCAGATTGGCCGTGCACGTTTGGCTCGAATTTTGGGGAGACGCGGGGAAGCGGGGCAGCAAACAGAGGCAAGACTCGCAAGTCCCGGGAAGAAGGGAGCAAATCCGAGAGGACTGCCATTGTGAGAGAGATGTCAGCCAAACAAAGCAAGACACTGGCACTCAATGTGATTAGGAATAGAATGTGAGGAGAGGAGGAAAAGCAAAACAAAGGAACTCGCCAGCAGAATTGGATGTGTTAGCGACTTTAAGCGCCTAGCAGCCAGATTCAGGGGTTGTCTAGGTGATCTAAACATGTAACTTACTACGGAGTATACATAATTATGCTTCCAAACCCCAAGCACTCCGCCTGAAATAGCTACCAGGAAAAGCCGCTCGACATATCACACATCCATACAATCAATCAATCAATCAGTCAGTCAATCAGTCAATGGATGTGAATTCAACATTCAAAATCCCGGGCTCTTCTTCAAAAGTGTGTGGTTTGACAAACGAAATCAAACCTGCCTGCGTGGATTGGGGGCGTCCCCATTGTCTGTTTACTTGCATGGTAATCCGCAACCGGACTCTTGTACCCCGCCGGCGGATGCATATATATATATGCAGCAAGAAGCAGGAAGTGGTTGTTCGAGATAAGCAACTGGCACAAAGCAACGAATGTGGTTCATTTGTCGTCGGATAGATGTCTTGAAATCCATGGATATTACATTTCAAATGGCAAAAATCCCCCCTCCCGAGCAAGTACAGTAGTTACATGGACTCGTTGCTGCTCTCTTTTCGACTCTTTCTTCAGCTTTTCTCTACTGATAATCGCTGCCATTTCACAGTGAGAGGTCCACCACGCAATTAGCAGCCTTACTCATATCCTTTGAGAATCAACATACACCTGCTGAACTCCTTTTTCCGGTTGATGAAGCCTATATAAATCATCGCAATGGCGTTTACGGAGTACCGTCCACTTGTATATCACTTTAACTAAAGCCAGCAGTTACAGGGCTCCTATCACCGTTTCCAATTTCGTTTTCCTTTTACCTCAAATCTTGAAGACCCATCACAAGGCTACCCTTCTGGTAAGCGAGGTGACATCCTCCCAGGTCCAAATATATAGTTACGCTTACTATACTCCGTATAGTAGGATTGAGTTCTCATAGCCACATGTGCGCAAGTCTTCTACTCTGGAAACTGTTAGTGTTCCAGTGGCTGCTGACATGTCTGACTCTCCATACCATACCGTGCACCCTGGCACCGCCAGGGAATATTGAAGGAGCTCCTCCCTTGACTTCCAAACTTCGAAGCGTTATACGTAGTACGTAGCGAACCGTATGCATGGAACCACAGAGAATTTCTTGTTCCAGAGCAATGCGTTTTCCAGGAGCATGCTAGCAGCGCTGACGAAAACCCAGAAGGAGATAACGAAGACGAAGCGCAATATCCTAGCCTATTTATTCAAACCTCAGTCTCATTGTGCTTACCCTACATCTATTGCTCTTCCTAAACGCCCTTGGCGATACGGGTATGGTATCGCACCCGCCATCTCCAGGAATTACAGGCAATTTCCGTGCACTTGGGGATGTGCTAGTTCGTACCCACTCACCGCATGGGCATTTCAGCTGGCATGGGGAAAGCTCTACAACTTCTGTGCCATTAGTTGGACCTATCACAGCTCTATTTATTTTGGAGCGAGGTTCTTTCACCTTCGCTGCCGCTCCGCACTCTATTCCGATTTGTCGATGCGGAATTATGCCGAACCGGTCTGGGAGTCGTGTCACGAATGGCGATTCTCCTTCCGTATGAGCGAATGGTTCCCTATATGGTTCCTAGCTACCCAAAGCATGAGCCCCATGATATCCCGCAGTATAGATCTCCCGATGATCTTGAGTTTCGTCCTGTTTGCTCGACCTCCATTACAGGCTACTATATGCCGTTACTCGTCTCACCGTAATTCTCTCAGAGTCAGCGCCCGCCTCCTTAACACCCACAAAATAGATAGGCTCATGCGGAATGAGTAGGTGAGGCCAGGAATTGCTTTGGCAGAATAGACGAGTAACCTAAATTCTAGACAGAAGGCTATTGCCCAACGGGATCCCTTTGTATACAGCGTAAGACTTCGACTATATAATGACAGTGTAACGGATACCAGAAATCCCAGGGTATTCAAAAACATCCCCTGTTGCCATGCGAGAAATGGTTTGATCAAGGTTGATCCTCTATCAGCCACCATACATTTCCATGTCAAAGGGACTTTCCTGGCGAAATGGATATCTTCCCGAACGCTAGGATCATGCGAAGGAGTAGCGAGGTCGGTCCGATTCGCTTCTTCTATGTATGTACTGTACTGTACGTACCTAATTTTTACCGATTTTCTTCTCCCGCATATTGAGATGCAAGTCATAGCCAACCAGGCTCTATATCGGTTAAGAATACTCCATGTGGAGTATCTATTTCTCTCCTTTGAGCAATGAACGAGTTTAAATTCAAAAATTGACTGAAATAGCTAGTTCACCGACCCCCGCTGTGGATGATGGCGAATCAAGGGTTAGTTCCCCAAATCCGCCATGATGCGCCAGGAATTCCTCAAGAGGCTAAGAGTGAGAGATTCCAAAACCGGTCGAAATTTGCGGCCCCGTGGCAACAAGATAGTAATACAGCTAATACGTGCTAGGCCAAAGGTCGACCGGGGACAGCGGAGTTGTTCCTGAAGTTCCCTGGGTTAGCTCGCTCTTTAGCGCACACTTGAAGCCTCAGCGGGAGAGCACCCCATCAGGCCCTCAGATCGTGCAGGATGCGCTAAGTTTAAATAAACGAAAGGCCGAGCCAAATATGCCGTCTGTGCCGCGTCTATCTTTTCGTTCTTCTCGAAAAAAAGTGCGAATATTATTTCCTTAGCCCTGGAGCGGAGACTCCGGGTGTAACTACGCCGCAACCCTAAAATAACACCATTTCTTGAATTCAACCTCCCCCGAGCGGCATGCAATACTTAAGCGAAGCAATGACAGGCATCCAAAGACCTGCAGAATCCCTCCATTGGCCCGTGTGGAACTTAGCGGACGCAATTAACCCGATCTGCTCTGCTGCAATCTAAACGAACCTGGGATTCTCACCCCTCTTGTCTTAGGTCTTTGCCATTTGCTAGGCGAAGGATTATATGCTCTGGTTGTCCAGTTCGCATATGCAACTAGGTTGTTAGAGGCATGGAACTTCGGAGCTTCAACTTTCAAGGCAATACTCCGTACTCCGTACCTTGCCAATTGACCTTGTCAAGAGAAGACAATAATGACCCCTGGGTTCGTTTGTGACAGCATCCCTTGTCTCCTCGTCCGTCAGCATGTAGTGGCGGCGTCTGTTGATTCTAGGAATAATGCGGGATTCTAATCCGCAGCGTGTAAATGTTGGTACTATGAGCTCGAGTTTTTATTCTTCTCTCTTTTCTTTTTTTTGGTCTTCGCCTTCCCCTCTTTTTTCTTATTTTCCTTTTTATTTTCTCTATTTTAATTTTTTCCTCGTCACTCGTTTACCACCTCTTTTTGAATGGTGCATTTTCCCTTCTTTCATTGTTCCTCTAACGAGAAAAAAGTGTGAATAGACAACAATGGCTGGTCAGGATAGCTCCAGACAGTCGTCCTCCGGCAGCTCTGACCAGGACAAAATAGCTGTTGGCGGTTCTAGCAATGCAATTGACAATCTTGAAGCTGCTGCTGGAAAGGAAGGCTATCTTTTTGACACATCCCACGCGCAAGCGGGAGATCTGAAGACCGCTCAAGATGGCCGTACAATCCTCATCCCCCAACCATCGACATCTCCATTGGATCCCCTCAACTGGTCATGGGGGAGGAAACACCTCATTCTCATCGTTATATCCATGACCGCATTCCTTCCTGATTATGGAAGCGCAACGGGAGCCGTGACACTGCTTCCGCAGGCTGTGTAAGATATAACATCTCAATAGTCAAACTTTTAGAAACAAACAGCCTAATTCCGTATAAAAATCTAGGATCTGGAATATGACCCCAGACGAGGTAAACCATTCACAGGTCGGAAATGTCTTCATGTTGGGTGCCGGAGGTGTATTCGTCGTGGCTTTGGCGGCGTACTTCGGCCGGTACCCCGTCTTTTTCTGGTTTGCGGTCATTGCGACTGCGACTGCTGTTTGGTGCACAGCGGCCCAGACATTTGAATCCTTCATGGTATGTCAATCTATAACCAATGGAAACTGGAATGGTGTCCATATCTAACAATTTTGCGCTGTGTAGGCTGCTAGGATTCTCAATGGCTTTTTTTCCACTGTGGCTCAAGGGGTTAGTTCAATTCCTATCGCAAGCAGCATTCATTCCTTGAAGTCCAGATAGCTAAAAGCGATGTTTCCAGGGTGGTCTCATGTTCATCAAAGACCTCTTTTTCTTCCATGAACATGCGCGAAAAATCAATATCTGGTCCAGCTTCATCATTGTCTCTCCGTATCTCGGCCCGCTCTTCACAGCCTTTATCATCAACACACAGATATGGCAATGGGCCTTCGGCGTTTACTCGATAATGACAGCTTTGTGCTTAGTCCTCATCGTCTTCTACATCGACGAGACATACTATGATCGCAAGATCCCCGAATCTCAGCAGCCACATCGCGGACCAAAGTGGAAGCGAATGGTTGGAATCGAGCAGTGGCATTCACGCCATTTGCGCAATACGTTCAAAGATGCCTGCATGCGTCCGCTTATCATCATCTGCAAACCACCCGTCTTCATTTCCATGATGTATTATCTATTGACATTCGCCTGGGTTGTTGGTATTAACACTACTCTCTCCATTTTCCTTGGTCCCCTTTACGGCTTTGGACCTAAACAGATTGGTCAGTAGACAACTCAGTCCATCCTCCTATAATGTGTTTTTATCCCTAACCAAACACTCTATAAAAAGGGTTCTTCTACTTTACTCCCGTCACTGGCGCCATCCTCGGTGAAATCGCGGGCCACTGGCTGCATGACATCATTGCTAGATTGGCCGCACGGCGCAACAATGGCCGTCTGGAGCCCGAAGCCAGATACATAGCAACCTGGATAGCGACCCCCTTCATGTGCGCGGGATTGATCCTGCTCGGCTTCGCACTAGAGAGGGAGTATCACTATATGCTAGCTTCGCTAGGATGGGGTCTGTATGTATTCGGAATTATGATCACGACTGTTGCAGTCAATGCCTATGTGCTAGACAGCTACCCCGAAGCCAGTGGAGAAGTGGCTGCGTGGATCAATTTCGGGCGTACGACTGGTGGGTTTGTTGTCAGCTATTTCATGGTTCGATGGGCGAATGAACAGGGCACCATTCGTCAGTTCGGGACGATGACGGGCATTTGCGGCTTTGCGTTTTTGATGGTTTTAGGATTACAGATTTACGGGAAGCGAATGAGACTTTGGGCCGGCCCTGCGAAGTTTAAGACAGTCTAAACAGAGAGCGTTCGTGTGTCAGCTTAAGCAAATCGCCGAAAGAAAAGCTGAAGGTTAATTGGGCGCGGTTCATTTGCTGGTTTTATATCCTTTCTTTTCGTCTGCTCGGGAGCTTTATATAAATTGGTATTCTGCAGAGGCTACGAGCATGCAATTGACATATATAGTCCCTTCATGCATTTTTTGAACAGGGAGCCGGGGGTTCCCCTCCATTTACCGCACTACAGCGACAAGGAGTTGGCTATCTTTACCATCAAATTTGTAGAGTTCTTTACCAGAGTCTCGCTCAAAGCCGGCCAACCTGGTATGAGTGGAGGAAGAAGGTACAAGAACCACGTTCGTGTTTTCGTATTTCCCGCACAACTCCCTCGTCCTGGCAGGAAACAGGGGTATCTTGCAGGCGCTGTACAGTTGTGTAGTAACCCCGTCGCTGCTAACAGCCACTTTGAGCGCAAAACTCGCAGCCAGCACAAGCCCCTCTTTTCGTCTAGAACAACCCGGAAGCTCATGGTCCATGGAAAGTAATAACCACCCTGGTTATTCATCCCAGTCATTCGGGATCTCGCCATCTCGGGAAGCAAATTCCGTTCGGCCACCCACTCTGTCCGTGGCTGGCTATTCTCGGTGGATGTCAGAGAACACCCCAGAAGTTTTAAAAAGTGTCAACGGGAGCTTTTGTAGTTGATTTGCTAAAACTCGCCGATTGGTTTTGTTACCGACACTGGCTTGACACAGAAACGTGAAATTGGAGCGGAAAGCTGAGCATGCAGCGCTACTGAAATTAGCTTTTTCCAGGTTACCTCAGTGTAAAATCACGCGCTGGACTAGTTGCATACTCCTATGCGGTTGCAATTGGCCAAATCGCAGTGGTAAGGATACCCCTGGAGGAGTGGGCCTGGTCTGGGGGTCTGGATGGATCAAAATATATATGGATTTATTTGATCCTCAGGTGAAAAGGGGGGTTTGAAGGGATTTCCCGCCTCTTGCGGGAAATTGAGCTGCCATTTGTGCTAGAGAGGCCCCAAGGAACGCCGTACTATCAAAATAACAAATGCATTCGACACATTTATAGTAAAAATCGATATAGATTGATGTGATATTGGTATTTTGCGTCTAGAAAAGTTATCTTTTTTGTAACAATTGACGAGCACTCTCGCCACTGTGAAGCGGGACCCGTGGCCCAATTGGCAAGGCGTTTGACTACGATTTAAACATACCTTGATCATCAAAAGATTGTGGGTTCGAATCCCACCGGGTTCAATCTGAACAACCCTTCTTTTATTTTTATTTATTTTTTTTTTTTTCCCTCGGTTCCTATCTCCCGATATCGGCAATCAACTTTTTTCGTAAGGCTTTTTCCCCTTCTTTCCACACCACACCCGCCTACGGAGTACACAATCGCAAGCTACTCAAATCCGTACCATCGACCCAGGACCCGTGGCCCAATTGGCAAGGCGTTTGACTACGATTAAACACACCTTCTCATCAAAAGATTGTGGGTTCGAATCCCACCGGGTTCATAACTTTTTGCTGCGTCATAGAAATGGTTGTTCTATATGCCTGATGAGAGTAGTTCATTGTCGCGAGGGAGCTTATTCTGGTGGAAGAAAAATACCTCATTTTATAACCATTGAGTCATGATACTGGGTAAAATGGATTTGAAACAAAGTAATAAAGTAGTAAAATATATTTTTCTGATCCCTAGAATATTGTGACTCTTTCACTTTTCTTTTAAAAGCTTGTGATGCGGCTGATGCCTCTATGATGGTCCGGCGCTCAAAAAATTTTGTTGCTGAGTCCTATGACGTATGGAGTTAATCATTTTAAAAAATCACATGACATTCTTTCATTCCAGTTAAATCAATCAATCACTGCTATTTGAAATAGATATATACTTTTGGTGGAAGTCTGATCAAATGCATCTCAAAAAACATGCTTATAAGAAATAAGAAAAAGCTCATGAAAATGTAATTTTACAAAAAAAGGATAAAAGGAGGACAAAAGATGAACCCGGTGGGATTCGAACCCACAATCTTTTGATGTGAAGGTGTGTTTAATCGTAGTCAAACGCCTTGCCAATTGGGCCACGGGTCCTGGTTCGATAGAACCGAGATCCGCGGAACTCTTTTTACCCACATCGAAGCCAAGCGCGCCTATCTTGGGCGACTTGACGATCATCAACACAAGCGCCTTACGCGATAACGCGAACATCTATCCCCATTTCCCACTATTTATTCAATATGAGAGAAACAAACCGCCAGCCAGTGGGCCCAGCTCAGGCTACTCAGCTAGAGTGTGTGTGTGTCTCTGGGCATTTTTGTGACGTGCCAAGGCACTACTAAAAGACCACAAAGGAATTTATATTCCTAAACGCTTACTCATGGTATGCGTTTTCTTTCATGCCTAAAGAATCTAGCGCTTTCAGCTAATTTCCTTGAGCTAGGGAACAGCATCTCAATTTATATGGTGAGGGGAGGTTGAACCCGCAGCCAGCTATTCTTTGCTTGATTATGTCCTTGCTAACATTGTCCATGACAGACGGGATACTCCAGCGACCAGCCAACAGCTCATACTTTAGCATTTGCTAGAAGCCTAAAATTTCTCCGACAAAGCGCGGAGAATCAACTTTTATTTCCGATTGCCCATGTGCACAGCACGGGCATTAATGGCCTCTCATTCCAACCGGTTCATGCCACAAATTTTGTTTAATTGGGCGGTTATTTTTCAAATGTTGCTTACTCCGTACACTTTGTAGTGAAATGAGAGAGCACAGGTCGGATCAAATGCGGTTCCAGTTTCAGTGTTCCTTGTCTGCTCAAGGATCCAAGCTTTGGGGAGATTCGCAAACTTGTTGATCGATGATCTACTGTGTAGTGCGTATGTATGTGATCCAAGGATAACAGGAGCCACAGAACGAAGACAAGCGGAAACTTCCGAAATCTACCCTGTGAGCCTATGACCAAAATGAAATCTTTTTTTTTCTTTTGAGGTAGCCAAACAGAGTCGACAAAATAAAAAAAGAAGCAGCATGGTGTCGACGGCCGATTATTGGACGGATAAAAGAAAGATACAAGTGAACTAAGGAAAACACAGTTCTCCTGCCGTTTTTCCGACCCGACTTCTGATCAAAGCAGTGGATTTTAACTATGCCAGTTATAATCTTTTGGGAATCGAATAAGCACCATGGTCATTGAATTCTACAGAATCGTCAGCGAAGATACCCAGTTGTTGAACGCTTCTTCAGTCCCAGCGCCTCGTCCCAAAAAGTCGAACGGCGTTCTTCGAAGCCGAAAACGACTGAATGTGAAATGCAATCATTCAGGTTAAATTATATGGCTGGGGTCCTTGGTGGTTAAACATCAAAACCGAGAAGAGCAGAAGAAACAGAAAATTTCGTACCTTGCACGGCAGCCGCGCTCCCCTGTCAAATCATGCTGTTGGAATACTGCACAATCCATGTGAAAATTCTTCCCGAAAACTATTGGTATTGTCGGACTGGGAGTTCCTCGCAGACTTACCAACCAGCCCCGTCTGCAGCGTTGCATAGCCAAATCATCCCAGGATATACGGCACCCAAATGCCTTGGTTTCATATTGCCACAGCCAGACGTGGCATAATCTTGAATACGCTACGAGCTGACAATATCATGTTCAAACTGTGAATATCAATGAAGATCATTCCTTTCTTGCGAATAGAATCGAGATCTGAGATCGAGTTTCTAACGCGTCGGCAAGTTCCTACTCGCTTAACGCACGTTGCAGGGCGAAAAGAAAAGAAAAACATGGCGCGCATGTTCCCCTATCAGGATTCAGGACTCGTATCTCTGGCCCGATTTTGTGGACGCGGGGGGATGATGTGCACCAGTGTCACCAGCACATATAAGTGGCACTAGTCCAGCGGTTTGCTTTAGCTTCAAACTAAGTGTCATTTAGCCCCGGGACACTGAAGTCTTACGGCAGCCTATCCCCTCGTCTGGGTGATACATTGCCTTACCGCCTTGTATATCGCCAGTAGGCAAGTTGAATTAGCGGTTTCCAGCCAATAAACACGGTCATAAATTTGGGTGGCAGAAAAATACGCTAAGTGTATCCTAGCTCCCAGACGAGGGGATAGTGACATTTGTGAGTTCCTACCTAAGGTCTCTATCCCATAGGGGCTCTATGCTGTATGATACCCGGAATCTATCCCCTCGTCTGGAAACCAGGCACAATTGGGGGTCTTGAGAATTGTTGAGAGACGTACGTGTGGGGGCGGAGCTCACAAGTCTGAAAGCCAAGACCGACTCAACCATATATAGTAATACACTAATTACATTAGGACTAGTGTAATTAGTGTGTGTCTATATCATGAGTATTATGGAATTAAGCTTTACGCATCGTACACTGAGACATTCAAAAATCCATTTGACTCAACAATGTCACCACAGTACGGAGTACGCTGCGTATAGGCTGCTGTAAGTATGGAGACTGGTGTGGAAAGCCCTTGCAGTTTTCACAGCTACAGGTAATCTATAAAGCGTTTCGCTGTAATCGCCAAATGCTTTGGGAGTGCTTTCGGGGCCTTTCGACCTCCTCCATGCCTGTATCCTAGGCCTGGGAGGTTCCAAACATTGAGCTCATCTCTTGGAAAGGAGTTACTCGATTCCGGTAACATTTCAAATTGAGCTTGGGATCGCACGGAGGTGCATCTTCAACTACATGTACTCCGTTATCGGCAGATTTTGCATCCTGGCAAGATGCCTAGTTTGAGCAGCATTAGTGCAAGGAGGGGAATGTATGTGCAGTCTGAAACATGAAGGCCTCTCCTCTCAGCAGGCTCGCCAAATTTCCATGGTTTTGATCGCGATGCCCTCTATCCTATCCTCCTTTAGTTGTACGGAGTACGGAGTATTTATTGAAAGTTCCAACTCCTGGAGAAATTTTGCCGCAAATACCGGTTGCCATCTCGCTAGAGGGATTTAATCCCGGCCGCCCAGAGCGCCATCTCTATTGGACGGCGGGCTGATAGTCTTGTTGTCGCTTCCAATGCATGCAAAGAATGCAGCTAGTTCAACTGCTCTCAAGGATGGTCGCCTCGCTTTCCTGAGTCAACGCCTGGAAGCCCATCCATATTTGTGGCTGCAATGGCGCGGATGCACTCAGCGCAATTCCTACCTTGCCGGGGTTCTCCAGCCAGGTTACCTTTCCTTGGACTTTACGCAGTACATTCCCTCCCAAGCCATAAGCAAAGATATGAAGAGGGAGGGGTGAAAAATAAAAACACCTGCAAACATTTTGCTGGGAGGCCTAGTCGTTGATATCGGCTCATCTACCCTGCCTGATGGGTCCACGGTAAATCGTACTCGCTCTTCCTGGTTTGCCAGTAAATATTTCTCTTTATTTTCCATCTTGGCGTGGCCATCTAATTTAAACCATCCCGTTGGAGATCATATTGATGACTTTGTTGTGGATGCACCTTATAGATCTCATTCTCCCTCCCTCTGCTTCCTCACTGCCACGTTTGCTTCGATGGCGTTTAGCAGAGCTGGTGCTTAACTAGACAGGTGGTAGAAGAAGACGACGCTGCTATGGACGATCGAGGACCACCTCCTCCAGATGGAGACGTCAACAAAGGGCCGATGCTCAATGCCATAACATGGGCCGAATGTAGTGTTGCGCTCGTTCTAGTCCTGGCAAGAGTCATAACAAGAACTCGTTTGATAAAACGGTGGGGATGGGACGATGCCTTTATGTGCCTTGCAATGGTACGAACTTCTTTTCCCTCCTTGTCCTTGGGTAGACAATCAACCATTATGGTATCTAACTGTTTTCCCACAGGCATGCGCACTTGTGAACACCGTTTGTGTCACGATATGTATCCATTATGGCACCGGCCGTCATGTTTACTACCTAAACGACCACCAAAAGGTTCAAGCGAACAAATTCAACTGGATCTCTCAGGGCTTTCATGTTATGTCGACGAACTGGGGCAAAGTCTCCATTGGGTTTTTCCTCCTTCGAATCGTCGATAGAGCAAAAAGGCAAAGATATATCTTCTTCGGTGGTATGGTCCTATTGACTGTAGTCAACTCTGTCTGTGTGTACACCATTTATGGTCAATGCACACCGACTACTGCTCTCTGGAATGGCACTGGCCCCGGAAAGAAAGGCTCATGTTGGCATCCAAACATCCAGAGGGATTATGCATTTTTCCAGGGTTGTATGTATAAAAAAAAACTTCCGCTTATCTCACACATTCCCCCTCCGTCAATTAGCTATGAAATAGTTAGGCTAACATCGAATTTCATTTCCAAATCAGCCTTCTCTGCCGCATCTGATTTAGTTCTCGCTCTATACCCTGTTTTCATCATATGGCAGCTCCAGATGGCTCGAAAAGTGAAGATTGGTCTCACATGTGTTCTTGCCCTGGGAATTGTGTAAGTTCATCTTTTATTTTACTTTTACTTTTCTAGTTTCTATTATATCCACTCAATTCACAAAACTTCCAATGCTAATCAACAACCAACCGTGGGGTACAATCAGTGCTACTGCTGCGGCCATTGTCAAAACCATCTTTTTGGCAGAACTGGTCGCCCGCGCAGACTACACCTTTGAAACAATAAACCTAACAACCTGGATCTCAACAGAGCAATACCTAATTATCATCGCCGCTTGTATTCCAACTCTGGGACCCCTATTCACCGCCGCTACCGGCCGCACACCCTCTGGAAGACGGCCCGGTTCGTCACCCGGCTACAGACCATCCGGCTCTCACAGTCGTCGCTATTTCCACCAGGGAGCAAGTGGCGCCGGTGGAAGTGGACATGCATTCAAGAAGCACAAAGAGAGTGACTTGCTCACGTACACCATGGATGATTTTACGACAACAACCGTGACGGACGGCTGGACACGGACGTCACCGCCTAACGGGCGCAGGAGCGACGACGGGAGCGAAGAGGCTATTATAAAAGGTGCGTCGGATGACGTGAGTAGGGGCGATCGAGGTGGTAGTGGTGAGCGGAGTCATAACTCCAGGGGAATCCTGAAGACGATGGAGGTGCGGGTGAACTCGCAGAATATGGAGAGGGATACGCAGCGGAGAGCACCTGCGAACAACAAGGTTCTGCTGCCGTGGGAGCCGACGAGTCCTGCATGATTATCTATTTGTATCTAGGGGACCTATTTGTACATGCTGTTTATTAATTTCTCTTTTTTTTTTGGGACTATAGTTATGCGCGTCAAGTAACTCTTGCTTTATGTAGCCGTGTTTCTTGATGGAACGACGCAAAAGCAAAGCTGGATGGATACCCAGATATGGAATATTATTATGTATTTGATGAAGTGACGAAGGCGCCTTTCTCACAAGTATTTCCCTTCATCGAGATCTCCCCGTTCGGAAATCGCAGGGAATGGGACCTCCCACGCCACGGTAGTAAAAAACGCCTTTTCCTTTTTTTGAAGGTTCAATTTCGCATTCAAAATTTAGTTCTCGAGCTGAACCTCAAGCGTATGGTTGACCATGATGGATAGCAATTAAAACTATTACACTAGGGAGCGAACCAGCCGGAATCACCTACAGACATCATATAAATGCAAGAAAAGAGTAAAAGACGACCCACTGCTAGATGAGATAGATGCAGCATGCACAACGTAATGCCCTCTCTGTCTCCCTTGATAGCGAAGAGAAATTATTCAAAGAAAAGCAGGCTTTCGAATATGGGCAGAAATCTCTATGTTAATTTGGTTATTGTTTGTTACCTTTTAGTTCCCCCTGAAATAAAAGGGGTCAAGTCAAGGAAAGTGATAAATTAAGCCAGATATAATATATAATATAGGCGTTTGTATTACGCCGGATAATAAATTTAAGATGGACACATAATACTAATCACACAAGTACTAGCAACTCTTTTGCACTGTACATGTACATGTACGTACAAATTGGAATGAATTAACCTTCTATACAAAGCAATATCAATATCGAGCAGACGGGGGGGGAGTCAGAAACTTATCTTCTAACCATCAGACCAACCCAACCCCTCCCCTCTTCATCCCTTCTTGAAGAAAGCAGGGCGTAAGAAAAAAAATGAAATGAAAATGCGTCTGGGGAATTCACACAATCTCTGAATAGATTTGATTATCAGTCAATACCCCATCAGATATCATATCACGATGCTCAATCGCGCGGATAAGAATCGGCGCGGCGGGTTGGCTGGCTAGTGGATGACAGAAAAAGGGGCTTTAAAGTTTGAAGGGGGTAGAAAATCCCCCATTGAAAAACAAAAACGTGAAGCTGATTTGGCCAACGGAAGGGAAAGACTCTAAAAAATGGGGTAAAATACAATATATAATATATGCTTCTGCTTTCTGCTATCTGCTGTCTGTGCTTTATGTATTGGTACAATGTGCATGTGTATGTTTGGTTTTGGTATGTGTTAAATCGTGGCTGAAATATGGGGGAGGTAGTAGTAGTAGTGGCGCAGGAAGAAAGCACGAGAGGACAAAGACGAGAGAAGAAAGAAAAAAAAGTCCTTCCATTTCCATGCCGTGCTCCTTTTTAATTCAGGTACATACAAAGTTCCTACAATATGGGAACAGCAAAGAAAATAGAACAAGGCACAGATTTATGAGCAAAAAACGTACGCCCTCTCCCGTTTTATGGTTCGGGGGATGATATAGTAAAATATAATAGGGACGGATACAAGCGGATATAATGAAGGAGACAAAGGGAAAAGAGATAAGAGAGACAGAAGGTGGCGAATGGATAGAGAAGAAAAAGGAGAATATTCTATCTCTGGTTTGGACTTGTTTAGAAAAGAAATTCGTTTCATCTTGTTCCACTAAGCTAAACCATTTTTTTAAATTTTTTTCTATGGGGAAAATGGGATTGCTCGCTGTGGATTTTATTTATTTCAGATTGGTTCGGTATAGCCGGATTTCGGATTTCGGGGATGGGTGGAGGATTTCGATGGGTAGGTAGGTTTCCGTTAAGGGTTTATGGTGGGAATGACAATTACGATGCAATTAATGAGAAAGGGTATCATGAACAAAGGAGTCCGGTATTTCATATGGGGCCGTAGAAAATATATGCAGCGGTGTGTTTTGTGAGCGAGAAAGGGGGGTTTTGGTGGAGTGAGGGTGTGGTTGGGTGTTATGGGTCCGGGTTGGTTAACTGGGGGGATGACATGGTTAGCTTTACAATGCTCAATAAACTTCCTTTTTCAGGGGATATACATACTCTTAATACAGGTCTTGAGTAATCCTGATTGTCCTGTAGAGAAACATTGCTCTGTCGATTTCCATTCGGATAAATAGCGGCGTCCTTTTTCATGCGACTATCCGTAAATCCCGATACGCCGAGTAGATTTCGATCGTGCATACCCATTGGTCCATTCATGGACGGGCTTCTTTGGTAGGTCATAGCTGGACTCTGGATGGAGGTGTGGAAGCTTGGAGACGACGCCGGGTGGTCATAGCCGTTCATACCAACCTTCGAGTCTTCCCTTTCCCGACGTCGACGAATATAGAAGAGCCATAATATCGCGGAAACTATGACGCCAATGCCCAGCAATGTACCAACAACAATGCCCGCGATCGCTCCGCCGCTTAAGGATGAACTAGATGTGGCTTCATCGTTTTGGCCGGGAGGTTCTGTCGGTGTAACGCTTGCTATAGAGTCGGCGGATTGGCTCGAGCTCGTGCCAGATGTTGATGTTGATGTGGGCGTTTGGGTCTATATTAAAGAAGAAACATTGTAATAAGGTTAGTACGTGCATGATGAGTATTTGATAATCAGCCAGGCCTGAATCACACGACAAGCATAAAAAGTCCATAAAAGATACATCAATGCTTGGAAAACATATAGGTTTCCGTACAGAAGATAAAGTGGTCATTTCATGCTGCGTCTCAGTGACCGTCGTAATTTCAATTTGAGATGTAGCCTGGGTATTAACGGTCAAAATGGATGAGAAAAGGTGTAGATTCATGGAAGATTTAGGGATCATGCGCTCATCATTCCAAGTTTGATTTTGAATGAAAGATAATAATAAAATAAAATAAAAATAAAAATTTTAAAAAAAGGAGAGAGAGAGAGAGATAACCGGGGGATAATGGAAAACGGTCTAGGACTCAAGAAAAAAAATAAAAATTTCTACTGACCGACATCGGGGTTTTAGTTATCGAGCCGATGGTTTGAGAGGGCTTCTTAAGCAGTATATATGCGTATAGACCCTCTTGAGAATTACCGCACTTGTCTGACGGGTACCCAGGACATGGTTCGCTGCACGCGTTATTATCGATAGTGCCACCAGGCACGTTGTCGGAACACCAACAAAATTTGCCCTGTAGAATTGCAACAGAATATTTTCTCGAGCAGGTTTTCGTGCAGGCTCCGTCTGATTGAAATATGTCGAGTACTAGATTGAAAACCAAAGTCAATCTAATGTTTCTATATCAAATGTTCGAAATAAGGACGTCCACAAAATAGCTGGCACGTACCCGAGTCGAACTTAGATCCGGTATTTGTAGAAGAGCAGAGGTCAAACGATAGAGCGACTGGAATAAGATAGAGAAGGGCGAATATATAAGGGACGACGAAACCAGAGAGTACCGCCATGGCTATTGAACTGGACCGTCGAAAGGGAAACACCCTTTCTCGGCCCTAGGGAACTATTCTATAAACACAACGTGGATGTTAGCACCGGGTTCAAGCATAAAATGGCAGGATATTGAAAGGCCCAGAGGCCGAGGGAGAACAATCAGCCGCAGAGGAAAGAAACTCGAAACAAATACACAGGCCAGGGCTTCCTCTGAGCCACAGTAGTTCAAAGGAGACCGTAATTGGGTTAAACAGGAGGGGTGAATGGATGACAAGACAAGCGTTGGTGGACTCTTAAAAAGTCAGTAAGCAGGAAACAAGAAACAGGAAACACGGTGTCAGAGCAATCGACGGCGGTGTAGTGGATGTTGGCATAACATATATCAAGTACGCTCAGTCATCAATTCTCACAGGAGTGAAAATGGACGCAACTCAGGCACAAAATTATGTCACGTCCTATCCATAACTATTCAACACAAGAATGGGAATGGGTTCACCACCCACCCACCCACCCACAACACACAGACAAACACACAATGGACCCTTGAGAGAACTGAATTGGAATGACAAGCAAAAAAGAGCTGGCTTTTGCAAAAACAAAAAAAAAAAAAAAAAAGCAATACACACGTACCTCTTGATGTCCGGGGTCCACAGACAGAGAGAGCACCTGTGATATCAATGGCAGGCCAGCATGGTTCGCCTTGAAGGTTACGGACCAAGACACCAGAACCTAAATCGGGTGGTGGTCTAGCTGAGGAAGCAAGCCCGAAACAAAGACAGACGAAGCTTTATAAAACGAAGCAAAGAGAAAAATTGGAAAATGCAAGAAGACAACAAAGGTCAGGTATTAGCTGACGCCAGCACGCAACGAACGACAGAGCTGGAAAAACTGACGGTTTGAAAGAGGAGACGAGGAGTAGAGGGAGAGGATTGGAAGCTGAATGAGATAAAAAAAAAAGACAGGAGACAAGAATCAACCTCTAACTACGTCTACGGGGAAACGGGCTGGAGAGTTGGGAGCCGACAAGTTCGATGTCGTTGAAGTAATTATTATTCATAAACGCACCGCCGCACCGCCGCACCGCTCCAGCGTACAATCAGGCTAAGCCGATCGATGCCAGCCAGAGTTCGGCGCTATACGGGCCTGGTTTGTCTCCGCTTAAACCCCTACCAGATGGCAGACAGACAGCCAACCACGCTCGACCAGCTTGCCTACACGCCGCGCTACACACAGCCGGGCCACCGGGGCCAAGTCTGCTTGGGTTTGATGACGGGGGAATTTCTGGGCTCCTTTTTTTTGTTTCCTCCCTCCGCAACCCGTTCTCAGCCCTCTAGGTTCGACGAAACGAAAAGTAAAAAAACTGGGAAATCTTGCTGGTTGGATTATCCTGAACCAGTCTCGTCGTTGGAAGCAAGAGAACAAACATACCAATGGGGTGTTGAAGAGAGAAAAAATATTATTCTATTTATTTTATATTTCAATCTTTCTTTTTTCGTGGTGACATCTGCATCGCTACTGATGTTGCTCAAAGCAGAAAAACAAATTCTCACCAAAACGGTCCACAATTCAATGACGGCCGATCTTGGACAGGAGTTACAGAAGCCACTCGATCCTCTGGTGGGTGCTGAACATGCCTGGCCAAGAATAATATTATTATCGTGCAACACGTTGGCTTCCATGAAATGATGGCATCATCACTGGCAACTTTAAATCCTCGCTCCTCCATCCACGGGAAACCGTCGAACCTACATTATTAAAGTTGTATCGCAAGCTGCGGAATTATTTTACTCGGATATTTAAAGACGAAGCGGCAGGATAACAAGGGGGTGATTCCTATTCTCCAATTTATTGGCCTTGATAGTCTAGGGTCGAGCCGCTGAAGTAGCGAGCACAGGAGAGAAATCATTCGCCCCCCCTGATAACTACGTCAAGACCCTGAGGCATGTGGCTTGTGTTGGCTCGTCTTGGATTAGCCCCTAAACACCCAAGCAGTAACGTTGCCACCCGCCCACAACTTACAGGTTGTATTTTTTTTTTTTTTTTTTTGGTTTTTGAGGGGTCTCTCTTTCCCTCTTCCCGAAGGCATTTTGCTCTCTGTTGCAAGTCGACTTTTCCGCGATGGGGACTGGACTGGACTGGTATGGTATGGCGTTCTTGATCATCCGCTGACAGTAACCCTGACCATCCCTCATCCATGACAACTTATCCCGGTGTTAATGTGCGGAAATGCCCTTGTCACAGATGGCAATATTCTAGGATAATTAGTTTACCTATGAATTCGACAACACCTCGGTTCAATTGAGTTTTCTAGGATGATAAACAAACCCGTTTCCAAGTTTTGTCAAGAAGAACAGGAAAGACAAAGCTGAGAATCGGAGCGCTGTCCCAAAATTCGAATTTGCGATCTGTCATTCGATTGGTCTACAATGACGTCCGAGAAGCATTTCCATAAAAAATATTTATCTCACAGCAATGCAATGGCACCTCAAAGCTCTCCTTGGTACTCCGTACTATGTATGCTATGAATCCCAGGATTATTAAGAAAAGCTCATCTGTTCCTTGATATTAATACATAGCTTCTACCTATATACAGTACATACCACCGCCACCACCACCAACTGTTGACATGTCCGACTGGCTACAATGAAACAAAAAATAATAATGACATACAGTATCTTCCTATTCCACGTTTAAAAAAGGGGCAAGAATGCCAGACAACTATCTCAGCTCTCATCCATATGAGAAATGACTATAGCAACCCCCCCCCCCCCCCCACATCTGTCTTCTTCTGCTTCCACTCACCGCAAACTCAAGGACATTAGATCGCCAGTACCACGTTAAGAATAATGACAAGAGAAAGCCAACTCATCAAAAGATCTTCAGATCTGTGAATCTTGTGCAGGGAGCGGCGGTGACAATTCTTCACTCTGACCTGCTTGATGTGGCTGGGTTTTGTGAGGTGGAAGAAAAGGAAGAAGAATGAATGCTGAGCAAGCTGAATGCCTTTGCCACAGCTCTTTTTAACTATGTATCCAAGCTGGTTTTTGTTGTTAAAATATTTTTCACCTGTATCTCTAGTCAGCAAGGGAAATAAATATATATATATATATATATATATATACATGTTGGAGTGTTAGGTTTGGAACCTATTCCTCAAGTAAATACAATTATCTTTTCATTGTAGAAGACTCTTGTGATATGCATTGCAAGCCGGGCCTGCAGCTTCTTTTCTTGAAAGATATCTCAACAACCCAAAATGTTGTTTGATAAATTCAACGACATTCAGCCAATGTAATAAATAATAATAATAAAAAATAATGTTGCAAGCAACGGTTGTTTCAAAAAGCCCCGCCCGAATACTAACTACCTTTTCCAACCCTGAAACAAGAAACCCCCCAAAAAAAGGATTGACTTCCTTGAAACAAAAATTCGGGTCGTTGAGCAAGGTTTAATTAAAAACATCCAGCGCTTTGCCCATTTATTTATTCAAGCACGGGTAACTTAGTTAGTTTTATTCTTATCTCAAGCCTTTCCCCCTCGCTCTGTTTATCCTCCTTCCACGCCACCCGCTTTTCCCCCTCCTAGCAACACAATCATGCATACGCGCAGCAGCGCACTTGGACGATCAACATCTCCTCCACTTTGCTTAACTACTGTAATCATCTCCGCCTCCCGTCCTCACAGCTTGGATGTTTCGTCGTCTGCGATACCTCATCCATCCATGCCGGATTTACGACACAATCAAGCATCGATCAATCAGGTATGGTATGGTATCCATCCATAGTTTTGTGTCACTCCGCATGTATCTTCCATAGCCCATGACAGGCCATGCACGATGATAACCAACCCGCCAGGCAGCAGACAGGGTTACACAGCCTTGTATTTGCTTTTTCAAGCCCCCTTTGGTATTTATTGTATTTGCTTCTTCTTTGTGTCTCCGCCGTTGTTGGTTCTTCGGCCATACAGTAGAAGCTTGATTTGGGCTTCGTTCTTTTTCTTTAAAAACATGGCTACGCGTTGTCGATGTGCATACACAAAACAGCCATGAGATAGATTCCATGGTAATGACTTTTTTTTGACTTCTGTTGACACATCTGTGGCGCGTATGTTCATGCATAGGTTAAAAATAAAAATAAAATAATAAAAACAATAAATAAATAAATAAAGATAAAAGCTCTGCCCCGATTGTCACCATTCCTACTCCAGCAGACTAAGTATGATTATCAATCAGAGCAAGTTTTGAATGAGAAATTGTTGGGGGTCCCGCGGTTGATCGGCCCTTCTACCAGCAGTGCGCTGGTGGTGACCGAGCTCTTTTGCCCCAGTAGCCTACAGAAATGAGTATGGACATTTTTTGTCTATACATAATAACTATCACTTCTGCTTCTGAGATTTACATCCCATCCATACTACGTAGGCCAACGCCATATTCTGCGTATATAACAATATGTCGTGTTATCTACCTCATGCAGGGAACTGTTTGACCATTCCAATAACATAAATTCATGGGATGCATCTGCACCGTCTGCAACACAGCATATTTTTATTTTACCAGGCCAACCAACAACATCAATATTATTAAAACCACTACTAACTACAGAATTAAAAACAGGATAAAGGGAGGGAAAACGCAAATCTCCGCACAAAAGGAGGGCGAAAGGGACTCTGATAACCAACGAACTAGAAAATTCTCCGATGATTTCCCCCCCTCAATGCAGCTGGTTGTCAGTTGGTAGGAAACTAAAGAAGTGACATCATGTAACTGACCTCCCGTTCTAGAACTTTTTCCTCCCCTCTCCACGCATCTCCATAGAAGCTCCTGCAACGGGTGAAATAAAAAGAACGCGCAATGGCCAATTAGTGAGCTGTTTAACACCCTTAACTGTGCATAACAGTCTGAAGAAGCGGGATTTCATAGCAGTAAAATAAATATTCCATCTCGTTGTCGGTTGTTTGGCTGTGTTGACCACTCACTCACTGATCTACAAAACCTGTGAATCTGAAAATATAGGGCTATCCCGCAAGGAGGAAGCAAGGGAAAGCTCGGGGGGTTGATGCGGAGCTACCCCATCAACCCTTTGCGGTTGCTCTGCCTGCGACTCTGCAACCTACTCTACTTCTACGGAGTCCTATCTATCCAAAGGCCCGGACTTGCATGACTCCCTGGAACGCGTTGGAAAAGTTGGCAGCTATGTTGATCCCACGTTCAAACGCTACCCCACGATGACGATCTAGGAGAATTGAGGGGTAAAAGAAAGCGACAAGCAAACAGGAAAGCGGAAGGTGTTCGCTAGGATGTTCGGCATTGTAATCTTAAACGGGGTTGTTAGTTTTATGCCGAGAGCCGAGTTTGCTGTGAGATCTGATCCTTTGGTTAACATTGGGACAGCGAGTGACTTGGACTTGGTTTCTTAATTAAAGCTTTGACTCTCAAATTCTCAAAACATGAGAGGGTAGCTTCTACTAAGATAGGACATCTGGGATAAAATGAAAGTCTTGGCAAAATAGACAGACATGTGTAAACGGGCATAGGAAAAGGGGGCATCAAAAATTGTCCATATTAGCATTGCCTCTACAGCCACAAAACTCAAGCAAATTTTGGCAATGCTAAGTGATAATCAGTTCTGCAGGGCAATCCAGACCACACCCCTGGTTGATTCGATATGGTACCTACTTTGAGGCCGAGGGTATCTCAAGGCATAACCCATGAGTTTTCTTCAATCTCGAGGTCTCGGCTGATTTTCCGCCAACCGAAATCGCATCTTCACCCTTGCCCTTATGGGGTTCGCATATGCGCTCATATGCGCTCAACCTTGGGTCCCACATAGCCTGTATAGAAAAATTATCTGGAATAGGGGAATGAAGCGGGTGAACCTCGCAGCTTTATTTGGGGATGTAGAAAATAGTGAAACGACGTGGCTGTTGTTTCAAAGGCTGTTTTGTCAAGGGTGCTCGCCTCGAAACAATAAAAAGGGGTGGGAGGAATAGAAAGAATGGCACATGATTGGCTTAAAATCAGTCCTCCTTTTTTCCCACTGTGCCACCTTTCTTCAGCCCGAAGAATGAAATGACAACAACGATGGCCGTGGCCGCAAAAATTGTCCAAAAGGAGGCGCGGTATCCCTCCATAAGAGCTGCACGATGCTCTTCCAGGCCGGAGTGCTCGGTTACAGAGGCAGCGATTGAAGCAGTGACAGCAAGACCAACAGAGTTGCCGAATTGGGAAACCTCGTTGAACACACCACCAGCAAGGGATTGGATCTCGGCTGGGAAAGTATCTAAAATTACGAGGTTTGAGACGGTGAAGAGGACTGAGATTTTGGGGAAAGGGAAGTATTGGTTAGTGATTTTGCAGAGGAAACTAAATGTATAGCACTAGAAAGCTCACCATCGGGATTCACGGGGGAGAGTAGCAAAGCCCAGAACGGCCGGAGCCAGTAGTTTTCGCCAACCTCAACTGTAGCCATATAAGAGTCGGAGCAACCATAGTAATTAGAGCAGAAACGACACCGAGAGTGCGGACTTCGACGCGAGAGATAAGGAAGGCCGTGGCAATGTTGACTGCGGTCCCCATTACGACGCGTGCAAGGAAGCGGATCGAAATTTGAAGAGCGGAAAGACCCTCGACTCGTTGGAAGCTAATAGCGTGTTAGTTGCTTGATTCATGGTCCTCGGACTATTTCACACATGGTGGCTTAGCCTCGCAAAGGCGACAAAGCGAGCGGCGTGGTAAGGAATAGCGGGAGTCTCACTACTCCGTAGAGCGTAATGAAATACTCAATCCCGTTCAGAGAAGCCCAGCAGAAGAAGACAGATACACAGATCGACGTGAAAGCTGCCCTCTTCCATAATCTGTTCGGGATAAGTGCTGGCTTCCCTCTCTTAACTTGATAATGCATCCAACAGGGAAACGCAGCGAGCAGAACACACGATACAGTGAGCAGAGCAATGTTTTGTGGACCGCTGGCCCTACGGTACGAAGACGATACCATGGCTAGAACATAGAGCAAAATTCCGAGAGCAACACTGATAATTATTGCACCAAACCAATCAATATCCTCGATGAGGCGGCACGTCCAGGGCTTCAACGCCCCTGACTGGCTGACAACTGACGGCAGTGACCAGATAGCTACCAGAGAAAGGCAGAGGTTGATCATTGCCATCATGTAATAAATAGGCCCATCGCCAGCCAATGGTATCAGTGAATATACCTCCTAGGACCAGACCAACGGCATACCCCAGGGGTTGACCCATCCCATTCATTGCAAAGGCAACATTGCGCCAAGTGCCTTTCGGGAAAGTGTTAGTGATGAGGCTGACTGCTGTGGGCAGACACATGGAGATCGCAGCACCGCACCGGCAAGAGTGCGGAATACAATGATTTGGATTTCGGTCTTCGCTAACTCCAATAGCGACTGTGAAAATAACAAAGAGAAAGCTCCCAACAATCCACATCAGCTTGGCTCCAAGAGCGTCTGCAATCGACCCAAAGACAAGGAGCAAACAACCAGCGGCAAGCGCATAGACAGCAGCAGGCCAGAGGAGAGGATCAGCGCTTCGGGTATGCCGACATCTTTTGCGATCCGAGGCAGTGCGGCTATGAGAATGCCGGAGCCCATGGTGTTGAGAAAGCTTACACCAGCTAAAGTGATGATGACCATTACGGCTTTCGCTTTGGATATAGTGAGGGTGGTTGAGGAGGCCGTTCCTTGTGTTGGCTCTGGTCCATCGTCAGAAGGTAGGAGGACTCCAGGAGCTCCCTGTGGTGTTTCAGCAATAGTTCTTCCCTGTTCGTCGCCAGCCTGGTGGGGCCTAGATGATGTTGACAATGCGAGTGACTTTGAAGTCGATGCAAGATGGTTGAATTCGACTGTCAAAGTCGCGGTATTTGCCAGGTGTGCCATAACTAGTATGCGGCTCCACCAAGCCATCGGCAACCGAGTTAAGGGGCTGAAATGACGAGCAGAGAGAAGCTAAAGTTACCTTGCAAGTGAGCTTGCATTTCCGCCTCCAGTCAAGTAACTTGGCCATCGTGAGGGATCGAGACTTGAGAGACAATCTGAAAGTTAGTCATGAATCTTGGGTTTTGAAATTGGTGTACTTCGGCCAGTGAGCAGGGTTGATGGTGGAATAGTATTCCACATAAGAATTCTTGAGTGGAAATCTAGCTGGGCAGCTGAATGCGCTTCTCAATGCTTGCTACTACCCGGCATATACGAGCATGCAACGTGATTATAAATAGACGTACGCAGAGCATGTCAATAATAGTTACTCCTCTCGAAATGAACTAACCATAGGATAGATAAATCTATAGACTTTCCTAATATTATATCGAAAATGTTATATAGATACATGCCTTTCATCCTTTCCGTTTCTAGACAGCAATATTGAAACAGGGGCTACAATTCCGCCCCTTCACAACTCCAAATATCGTTAATCATCACGTCGTTGACTGCAGAGTGAAAAGAAAAGGAAACCACGTAAAAGCATAAGAAAGTCACAGAGCAGTATCAACAAGGCCGCATCGTGAAATATGGAAAGTTGAAGCATCAACATCCATTTGCTCCAGATGCAGCAAGGAAGGCTGGAAAAGGGTAACAAAAGACAGCAAGGGGTAAGTTATCACCTAAGTTATCACCTCCTGCAAATCAACCATGGTAATGAAGGGAAATTACCATGCCAGCTAATAAAAGAAAAATCAAAATAGGTAAGATAGCCCGAATAAAATAAGACATCGAATAAGCAGGCTCAAACAAAACGTAATATGAAAGCGGAATCTTTTCAATCCCGCTCACCATCTCCGAGCCCTCATCGGGAGAGGAACCTTGTCCGCATCGACAAATACCTCATGCTCAATAATTCTTTCTTCACCGTAGTCTGGTCTCTCAAGCAGTAATGGCGCTGCCGGTGGTGGCGGGGCAGGAGCAGGTAGAGGAGGGGGTGTAATCATTCGGGTGCGCTCCCGTTGGATCTCTCGGATCCGTTCACGACGCGCCTGGCGGTAGTCGTGTGAGAGCGCGACGAGGTGGGCAACATCGTCCTGTGTTACTAGACGTTAGAGATGGGTTTCCAGCGGAAAGGAATGACCGAAGAAGTGGAAAACGCAAAAATACAGGGGGTATGGATGGGACATACATATTTCAAATAAGCAAAAACATAGTAGAAATACTGTGTTTCCTCATAATCGTACCCAGCCCTCTCGATTGCCTCCTTAACAACGAGATCCTTGGTAATTTCAGTCCAGAGCCGGTCCCGCTTATCCTTAACTCCCACGTAACGCTTCCCGATCCGGCCCTGGTCTCGGGTACGTTCCCTGTCAGAGGAATATTCATCCCCGTCAACATGGAACTTCGCCCGTCGAACACCATGATAACGCTGCCATGTAATTTCCTGGCTGGCGCCGCCAACACCCTCTAGCTCCACGCGCTTAGTTCCGGGCGGAACATCTACGATGGACCAGTCCTTCGTTGCGCCATTGTATGCTTCTCCAATATGACCCCCCTTGTGAGCAAGGCGATTGTAATACTCTGCCTCGTCGCGGATATTGGCTGGTTCCCGTTGACCTCGGGTACTGCCTTCGCGATCACGCATTATGACGACATCCCGATGCCGTTCATTGTCGTGAGCAGGGCCCCTAGATGTTCGATGTGAGATGAGAAGTTCGGATTCATTCCTGTCGCCATGGTGAGGACTTGCCCGCCTTCGGGGAGGAGAAAGTGCAGGGGCAAATCTTTCTCGCCCTCGGTGACGGCTGGATTCACGATCGATTATAATTTCATCGTCATAACTTCGACCGTTGCGTTCCCGTCTTGCATACGAATTAGTGTACTTGTATATTGTGCTATTTGAGAGGTTTGTACTGTACATACCTTCTCCGAATTTCAATTTCGTCATCGACGTGTCGTGAGCTTGCCTCCGACGGAGGTGGGTGTGGGTGGACAACCTCATATCCTATGCCTCCTTTAGCTCCCGGAAGTGATATTTCATGGACAACTTTTCCAGCTCCAGGTAAAACAGAAAAGAAAGATGCCTACCATGACCGATATGCCGATGATGTGTAATCACCTCCTGGTGAATAGGAGGGGCGCGAATGGGAGGTGGTTCAATCGGTGGGTGTGAAGATGAGTCCGACGAAGACGAACTTTCATCCCTCCTCCTGATTATCACTTCCTCTCTCTTCACATCACCCTTACCGTGGCCAGTATTCCCTCCCCGTTCGTCTCTGCGGACAATTATCTCTTCTGTATCTCCCCTCATATTTGATCTTTCCCGCACGTAAGAGCTCCTCCGACGATCTCGCTCAACTCTCTCTCGCCCTCGTTCTGTTTCAACGTCCCTCTCCCGCTCCCTTTCTCTGCTCCTCTCCCTCTCCAACTCCCATTCCCAATCATACGCCCTTACCGGACGTCTCTCAAGCCCATGGTCCTTCTCCCTTCTTAAAACAAATTCATCTCTTTCAAACCTCGGCTCGCGAGGTGGTGGTGGCCTAGACCTCTCCCTCCGCAGCACAAGCTCCTCACGCTCGAAGCCCCTAGCATGCGACGGCGGGGGAGAGAACCTTCTCTCCACAATCCTCGACCGCCGATGGACGGGTCCAATATCACCTCTCCTATGTTCATGCCCATCCCAATGGCCACGTTCATGCTCATGCTCAATAAACTCATAATCATCATCTCTTACCCGTGGCATTCTCACCAGTGGGCCCGCACTAGAGCTGCGCCCGTATGATTTTCGAACGAACTCTGATGGCGGCGAGTGGCCCTGCGCACGAACCCTCTCTATTTCTCGAACACGGGATGCATCAGGGGCATGAGGACGTCGACGGAAACGGGTCTCGACGTCCTCTTCAAAGACATGATCGTAGTTTCCGCGATGGTCGTGGCGGTCCAGTTCGTAGGTGTCTCTTTCATAGACACCACGCCCTCCGCTACGGCGGGACATGATTGGAATTAGAAAGAAGATATGGGGTTGGTTTTGGGTTTTGGTTGTTCCAGGTACTAATGACGTCAACAGACGCTGAGGCCGTCACAAAAAGCAAAGACAAAAAAAGAAAAAAAGGAAAAAGGAAAAAGGAAAAAAAGAAAGTGACAAAAACTGTTTTGACGTGGTTATGTAGATCAGATAACGCCTAAATTTATAAAATAATACGAAAGCATCTATGAATTGAGAAAGTTATGAAATTTGAGAAGCCGATTGGGATTCGGTGATGGGTTTTCTTCAACTGCTTTTTAAAGGAGCAATCCGAAGCAGAAACAGGCGCCCACCCAGATAAAAAGACCAAGGAGAATAGGGAAATTAAACAAATAGATACATATATAGGGCATGGAGATAATAACGGCTAACGTTCGGTTCGTTAGTTAGGAAAGGAGAGTGATGTCATCGCTTCGTGCAATGATGAAGCGGAGAAAATTCAAGGAATTTAGAAGAAAGCACGGTCAAAGCGAATATTAAATTGAAACTTGGGAGATAATGGTAGCCCGGTCTAGGTTAATTCTGGTCTAAGTAAAGTGTCATCAAATATACATTTTAACTTTAGAATGGTCGATAAGACAGGAAAAACGTATACAATGAAGTTTGGTAGCATCCGAAATGCTAAATTGTTGCGATCCATGGTTCCAGAATACAGTAGTTTATGTCAAAACATATGCGAAGCAGTTTATATAGATCCGACAAGGCCATTTTATCCCGAATACTTCCCCCCAACAACGCCTATTAGTACCTGCAAAATATCCCATTTGAGACGCAGAACCTCCAAAGCCGATATCCATCTCTCCATGCCATATTCCCTCAAAAGATCTCCCAAGAATAAGAAAAGCAAAACAAACCATAAATTATAAGAAAGGAGGAATGAACACCACCCTCAAAACGCCAGTCGACGCTGTCGCTTATCGAATTTTCCACGGCCACCACCACGGCCTCTCCCCCGTGAACCATCACCCTGTTGACGAGGACGAGGAGGAGGACGAGGAGGAGAGACAATAGAAGGACGTTGCTCCCTTCTTTCCTGCGTATATAAATCCTTCGCGAAATGCCAGTCGTCATGTTCGCTTCTGTCATATTCCGCTATAGTTTTGGCGCAGCGGGGGCATGTGAATGATGGCTCCTGTATCCCCATGACGGAGGCCCAGTCGTCGTGTTGTGTGGTGAGGGCATTTTCATCATCGTCTGTGAGAGCTGGGGAGGTGTTTGCGGGACCTGGAAGATGATGGTTATTATTATCGTCGTCTTGTAGAAAGAGAGATTCTTCGTCTTCTTCGCCAACTGTATGGCCGGGGGATGTGGCACTGTGATCATGCCTGGGATGGCCATCTTCGTAATTATCGTTGGGGGGCGCTTTTCTCCTCTTCTGTGGCTCCGAGCCAGGTAAGTATCCTTGCCGGGTATCAGAATTTCGCTGCTGCTGCTGCGAGGGAGCCGATGCCACCTTCGTGTCCCCAGTCCCACGAAGGAAAAAGGAATCCAGCCTCTGGTTCCCCGTAACACCATCTTCAAACCCGCTTACATTCAATGACAAATTCGCGCACGGCCAAATATTCCCCTCATTAACAACCTGTGCCAGTAGGGTTTTGGCCAGGTCAAACAGGAAAGTGTCGGTTATCGGCCTGCCCGTCGGGATCGGAATTTGACGAGACCTCGTCTGCCCAGCAGTCCGATGGTGTATGGTGATAACCTTCGGTCGCCGTTTATTCTCCAGAACCCCTTCCTCCAACAGTCTGCCATAGATATCCGCGACAAAAATCCGCAGCCACTTCTCTGCCTGCGTCGAGGACTGGATACCGGGCCGAAAGGATTTGGTGGAGAGCATAGATTTAATCTGCGTCCGTACACTAACTTCGCTGTACTCGTATCCCCTGAGAAGCTCATAGAGCCATGTCCCCGTATCATCACCCAGTTTCAGCCTTAATTGCTCAACGGGGACATGTAACAGCCCACCAACCTCATCCGTCCCAAAGATGGCCGCAACCTGCTTCCCCAGCTTCCCGCCCAGCATCCGAATTTGTGTAAATTTGAACCCGCCCAGGAACTGCTGGACCGCGCGGTTGCGCACAATAGTCTGCTTGTTTGGTTTATTGCACGCGCTGCCAAGCTTTGCCATCATCTTATTCCGCGCAATGCCAGCTGAGCAGGTGTATTTCAGCCTCTCCCAGATAGTGGCGCGCACGGAGCGGACGATATCCGCGCCAATAAGCATGCACACATCATCCCAATCGGGGTCATCCTCCTCTGCCTGCCCGGCATCCAAATCAACCAACATATCCTCTTTACCCCATTCCAGCACCGTAGTGGGCGGCCTAGGTAGCCTCTCACTCATATCCCTCCCCACCTCGCCCTCCCGCAGCATAGGATGCCTGTCCAGCAGTGTCTCATACACCAGCGCGGATAAATCCACAAACACCTCATCAATCCCCGCTTTCTCAACCCTAACGAGCTGCTGCAGCTGCAGCTGCAGCTCATTCTTTGTCCCTCCACCTCCCCTCCCCTCCCCGCCACCACCACCACCACCTACATCCCGCATAACCCCCTCCGCCCACGCAGCCAGAGCCGCCCTAATACCCTCCAGAATCCGCCTACTCTCCACCCGATACGGCTCCAACGAAACCTTATCCGTCGCCACACACTCCGCCGCATCATCTCTGTACTTCCACTGCGCGCCCTCCCCCTCGCGGAACGTGGCGACATGCTGCGTGACGAGCTGCGGACAGCGCTTGCGCGCTTCCGCGGCCGTGAGCATGCGGGTGATGTTGAAGGCGCGGGCGGCGTAGTTGACGGCGATGAGCGATTCCCATTGCTGGACGGCCAGGGGCTGGGTGCGGGGCGTGTTGAGGCGGACCATCTCGCATTGCGCGTAGAAGGCGTCGAGGTCTATGTGGGCGATTATGCGGAGGGGCGTGCGGGGGGAGCTGGCGCGGAGGAGGGTTAGATGGCGGTGGGTGAAGCGGGAGGTGGTAGGTTGGGGGAGGGACATTGTTGTCGTTGTTGTTGGAGCTGGTTGGATGGGCGGGGGGAGGATGAGGGGATGCTCGAGGACATCATTGATGATGACGGGCCTTGTCGTAGTTTCTTGTTGGTTGCTGTTGCTGGAAGTGCGTTGGTTCTGCCTGTAATAAATATTTAACTGGTGATGGTGGTTAGTGGTTGCCACTGGTTGGGTTGGTGATCGTTCCAGACCAAAGACAGAACAGGCCACGAGGCGGCTGGCTTGATGAACCTTTACGCTATACGGAGTATGATGAGATGAGGCGGCATTTTTGATCTGAGTTATTCTAAGCCCATCCCATCGCTCAATCAGCAGGAATAAAATAAATCACACTTTTTATCCTTTTAATTATGATTCGTCCATCCACCTATAGAGCGGAGAAAGAATCAAAATGGGCCCTGCATTTCTGCCTGATCAAATCATCATCTGTTCCATGTATTTATGCCCAACAGCAAAACCCATCCATCCACGCAAATTCCCCAGCACAAAAATGAAACGCAACCGATATTTTTCAAGCTCCTTTCTCTCATCCCGACACTCTGGGGCACAATGGCAGGGAACAGGCATAAGCTGCGTGGGAACTTCAAACATAGCTGCAATCGATTTTGTTGGCCCAAAGATAGCTACATACTTGGAGTATTCGATATAGTTAAACATCCATAGGACCAGGATCCATATGACAACGAACAAAAAAGAAAGCGCCACAAGCCCGAAATAAGTTGACAAGAAAACAAAGGAATACAGCGCTGGCAGTAATAATCCGCAATTACATGTACGGACAATTAACTTACAATTTACGGCCTACAAGGCTACAAACCACCTTTTGCCCCGCTCCTCTCGTAGACTCTCGAGCTCCCTAACCCGCCCAGATTTAGCGCTCTTGTTTCTCTAGACAAAGTAACTTAACCTTCCTGAATTTCCGCATCTCGGACGGAGATTTTTTGTGACTGACTGTCCAACGGATCTGGCCCCTTCTCGCCCCGGCACTTCATAGTTAAAGAAAGCATGGTAAGTTTTACGTTGGCCTTTCCCGGCCCGCAGCTATATCGACAATAATGACGATGACTGGTTCCTGTCAATAACTCATTGATCATCCAATAGGTACTGAGGGTACGGAGTAGAGATAAGTTGATTGAGAACCCTGAGAAGAATGAGCCAAAACTCAAACAAAACCTCTCTCAAATACAGCCTAAAAATAAAAATAAAAAATACAATGGGGCGGAGAAAAGAGGAGAAGCAAAACCAGAAGAGAATTCGAAATCGTCCGCTCTGGCTTTTGTTGGCTAGTTCGTATGTATGTACACTACACTACTGTGTGCTCTGGTGCGCAAATACGCAGCTAAAAAGAGAACAAGTAATTGCTTTAGAGCAGCTAAGAAGGTTTAAAAATTCCCCCGCCTCAGGGCCGATATATAAAGTATTGAGGAATCACAGACCCTGGAGCTTTCGGGGGTGTGCCCTTTTTCTGGATTTCTTTCTGCGTCGCTTATGATAGTCGCGGGTTTCAATTCTCAATTCGAAAGACTGTCTGATTTTTTATTTTTTTATTTTTTATTGCCATTTTGTCCCCTGTGTGTGCTTAGCGGAAGGTCACTAGGCCTTGGCTGTTCTAGAAACCTTCGTTTTGCTTCGAGAACGAGGGGAAAGGAAAGAATAGAAGCAAAAGCAGAACAAGGAGAGTGTTGGTCAAATATAATATATATGTTAGTATTCCTGATTTCCTTCTCCCTTATAGAATGAAGAGAGGATGCAAAAAGTTCTGAAGAACCTCGGAGAGTGTGGTGCCGAAATAGCTGCTGTAGCGTTACATTTTCGTGCTGGCCCTTTTATCCCCGGCGTATTCGACAAGGGTGGCTGTTGGTGTGCTTTTGCTGAGCTTGCAGATATCCTCGCCTAGATCTGAGGGAGCAGGGAACCCCCAGCCCCAAACACACACACATTGCCTTCCATCGAGCAGCCCCAACTCGCTGCGTCAAACCACGAAAGCTTGACCGATTCCTCGGGTCATAAGGAAACGAAAGAATTACTCCATCAGGGTCATATAGGGTAAGCAGAGATAGATAGCCTCCAAGTCAGAAAGGGAAGAAGAAGAAGAAGAACACGAAGAAGAAGAATCCTAGCTGGCTACTATTCAATAGCCATGGGAGTAGAACGAGGAGGGTTGGGGTGTCCGATCGTTGCGGGCAGAAATGTTTTAATTCTTTCTACCCATGCCAAACTAATCAACTCGACTGAACAAGAGATTGACAGAGGAACAAGGAGCGGACAACTTTAGAAAAACACGAAACAAACAAGAAAAAAATAAAAATAAAAATAAGACATAGCGAATATGGCGATGCCAAAGCCGGTGGTGCTCCACTACGAGATTTCGCCGTATGGAAGGCGGGTAACGTGGTAAGTATGTCCGCGCCCGATAGTGTCAACCAGCACCTACCAACCCCTTTTTCATTTCACTTATATTCCCCTATTCTGCATGAGAAACCGGCCTGCTGGCGTAGCATTTTCTCCTATCTGGATAGGGAGTCATAACACAGACATATATATATATATATACCCCTCGTTTTGTGAGCGTTTTGCTGATTTCGATTTCTTGCGCTCTGTGTTTTGCGTTTTTGGTTTGCGTGAAGGTATCTTGCCCTTCGTGGTATTGAATATGATCAATGTGTAAGCACAATTCCTTTCGAACAAAACAGAAGAAATAGGTGGAAGAATAGGGAATGATGAGGGGAAAGCCTGCGTGGTGCAAACGCTCCAGCTGGAACCCCTAGAAGAAAAAAAAAAATATAAAAAAAATAAAATGAAATAGAAAAGTAAGACCAGGGGGGGGATGAGAGATAGCAGTTCTTTTGCTAAGAGACGTATTGGATGTCTTTCATATTTTCCGCTGCGAAGTTACAACCGATCATCATGCCTAGACCGGACCTTCACGCGCTAGGTGTCCAATATCGTCGTGTTCCAGTTATGTGCGCCGGTAAAGATATATACTGCGACTCACGACTGATCCTGCAGAAACTGGAGGAGCTGTATCCAGAGGGTGGTCGGCTTGGTGCGACGGATCCAGACGGACAGGCAATCGAACGCATGCTGGAGAACTGGACCGTTGACGGGGGTGTTTTCGCCCGCGCTTGCCAGCTGGTCCCGTCGGCCCATATACTGGCTGCCCATCCCAACTTCATCCGGGATCGAGAGGACGCTAGCGGCCTTAGTTTTAGAAAGGAGGACCTGGAGAGGAATCGGCCGGACGGGATGATTCATATCAAACAGGCGTTTGAGTTTCTTGAGACGACGCTACTGGCGGACGGGAGGGAGTGGCTGCGTAAGACTGAGAAGCCTTCTCTGGCTGATATCCATGGTATGTCCGAAAGTTTCGATTTTACGATGAAGATATGCCGTTAAACCTCTTCCACGAGAAATCCCCCTTAGGCATGCATTGGCATAAGACGTTGGGTAGCTGACAGGAAATTCTGTGCAACCCTTTCCCTGAAGCGATATGGCCACTCGACTGGGTAGATGAGTTGGATGGGGCCCTTGACCGCGATATTTTCACGGAAGCCCGTTTTCCCAACGTTTTCGCCTGGATGGCACGATTCAGGAAGGCAGTAGTAGAAGCTGCAGCCGCATTGCCCAACAAGCCGCAAAACCTATCGGGTGAACAGGTGTTGGAATCCGTTATCGCTGCAGAATTTGTGGAGCCAGAGGCAGATGTTGATGAATATGATGCGCTGAAGTTCCAAAAGGGGCAAGATGTTGTAGTGTGGCCAACTGATAACTGTTCTAACTATCAGGATAGCGGGCAATTAGTGGCTCTCACACCTCAGGAGGTAGTGTTGCAGCGGAAGACGGTGGATAACAGGGAGGACGTTCGTATCCACTTTCCACGAACCAATTTCCGAATTGTGTCGAAACAAGAGTATGAGGGGAAAGAAGCAAGAAAAGTGCAAGAAACGGCACAGGCAAATGGTCAGGGAAAGGAAAAGGTGGTCCGGTTTGGGAGCATTCTCAAAAGGAAAATATGGAGGACCAGTCAGCTTGTGTCCGGGAAGGGCACAGCATGAAGGAGATGAGATGCTTTATTTTCTGACTGGGGTGACTTGACCGATATCGTCTGTTGTTTAATCCTCTTTGTTTCTTTCGCTGGAGATGCTGTTTAAGCGCAGATTAGGAAAATTGCAGTTGAATATTACTTCCTTCCACATAAAAGCCATCAATCAAACACTCCATACGAAGTTTGAAGCCCTAGAAATCAAAATAGAAATTTTCTCCAGTGGATACACATGTATGCCTCCTATTTGATCGGTGAGCCAGGATAATTAAAAAAAATCATTCAAAACACCTGCATGGGCAATTGGCTGGATATGTAAAACTCATAAACCGGACGCAGCAGTTCAGATATGCACCTTTGATTCACCCGTAGCAAAAATATATGATGTATGAGAAGGATTGAAGATTGTACTTGATAGGAAGGGATGTAAGTTGATGAAAAGAAAGTTAGAAAATGTTAAAAGGATGAAAAGACGATTCTAGAGTCTTTTCATGCTTTAGGCACCTTCCATGGAGGCTGCTGTACCTATCATTAACAGTAGGTATCATTTGAAGGCAAGCCCCCGGATAAACCTCCCGTTCGCTTGAAGCTGCCATAGAGTCCTGGCATCTCTCCGGCGAGAATGCTGACAGACAGGATTTAATTTTGTAAAAAGTGCCTCGTCATGTTGGACCGGACCCGGATCAGGGTCTTCATCCTGGAGGGACCCTCATCAAAATCTTAACAGTGCACGCACATATTCTTTTTGGGTATCACTAGGGCTGGACTGATTATCAGCGTGGCAATAGCGGCAAGCAACAATAAAATGGAGAATCAACATCGCCGAGCCATAAGGGTTTTTTCTTTATCGAGGCCCTGCACATCATTTTGCTTATCCTTGCAGGCTGCAGGCTTGTTTCAACCAGCTGCCAGTGACGGTTGCTTTTGGGTCAAAACTGGCAAGAGGGCATCGTGCCACCCTGTTGTTCAGGTGGCCAAGATGAGCTGCATGTTCCAAGGCGTTTCTGCCCAAAACAACGCATGTCTGCCTAACGGCAGCAAACATGTTCGCCAATCAGAATCCACGACGGCAGTTATGGGTAGTTTGCAGTGTAGACGCCGCCAGATCCTCCTTTTTGCCTCTTCTCAGAGATGGTCTCGATGATCGAATTTCTCAATTCGGCTCTGTGTCCCGACCACCCATCCTGATTGTCGGGACCGCGCAGTGCATGCAAATTTCTATCGTTAATTGTCTAGCCTTTCCCTCTTTCCAGCCTTGCTCTATCGTCGTGTGTATGGCACTGGCAGGGAAAGTTGGCATTTTCCATTTGGGGATTCCGATTTCCCATGGAACGTGGTATGGCTCGCTTTGATAGCTCCTGGGGGCAAGGAATGCTTGCGACACCCACGGCTGGGGGCAGGCCAAAGAAAGAAAATTCAAAAGGAGCAAGTCCTGATCATACATATTGGATACATGCCAGTCGATGGATCGGGAGGGAGGGGCGGATGCGCTGAGAAAGAGGAGTTGTCCCCGCAATTTTGTTTGGCCTGCAATCATCGGTGCCGCCTGTTTGTTAAGTCGCCTGGCCAGTGCATATGGAACCTCCGACGTAAAGGTACCCGACGAAGAGCATACAAGATACCTAGACAGGCAGGAAACTGGCCAACCTTTAATATTCAGTGCAGCTAAAGGCCTGGACTCTATAGCGGAAAGGCTATGGTGTTTCCTCTCTCCAGCATTGTTGATATGCGGAATTGAAGTTGGGAGTTGGAAGAAGCAACTGACGATGTTCTGGCTGGGGCTGGTTGGAGATCTGTCTGTATCTTGGTATTGTGCCAAGCCGGGAACAGCAGTGGTACAGTACGGTACGGAGTACCTAGGCGAAGTATATAGTATGAATGCACAGTACAAATAATACACCATGGTTACATAGCCAAGGGTAGGGGAACCGGGAAGATACATACGCGTCAGGCCATCGATGTGCGATGGGAGGAGTACTAACCAGGGCAACCAATAATGAGCAGGGTATGCTTGCTGCTAGCAGGAGTTGTACATGGTTGTATTAATTTGTACGGAGTAGACAGACGTAACTAGTTATGAGAGTAGAATTTTGATTGTTTTTGTTTTTTTGACGAAAAGTACGGTATGATACGGGCTGTAACGAGAATACGCAGGTGGACGTTACTGTCAGCGTACGTCGTTCGTGGCACCAAGCAGGCGGGTGGAGCAAGTTTGTGGCCGGCAACGGGCGCTGATTGGCTGGGGCGGGGCTGCCCTGTGCCCATTTTGCCCATTTGGCCCAGGTTACTGTCGAACATTTGGCTTTATGACCCTCTGCTAACTTTTGTGATCCTGTCTAAACACCACCACATTACATGACATTGAGTATATATATGTTCCCACAACGGAGTGTGTGCACCTGCGACCTGCGGGATGTGAGTAATATGACTAGTGGGTGTAGTTTTAATGAGGCATGCTGGGTTTTTCCTGTCCCCGAAATTTTGAATACGCCTCCATCCGTTCCCCTCGCTTGTGCTTCTCTTCGTTTTCTTCCTCTCTTCTGCTCTTCCTTTTTCTTCTCTTCCTCTTCCCACTTTCTCCCTCTCCCTCTATCCCTCTATCCCCTTCTCTCTGCCGTGCTGTTTATCTCTTCTATCGTTCTCTTCCTCCCGTATCTCGATTCCCATCCCAGCAACGGGCACAGACACCCAAAGTGAGACAGTTTCTGGCTATCCTACACCTTGACCGCTGTGCCGTCATCACCTGGCCTTTTCATATTTTTATTAATATATCTATCTATCTATCTTCCTGCCATCCGACATCCGTTGCTGCTTCTATTCTGTTCCTTTCGTCTCTTATCAAGGCTAGATTCTTCCGTTCTTGGACCCTCTCTCTCTCTGCCTGCTCTGTTGATCACGACACCACGCGCACCATAAGTGATACACCCCAGGATCCCGTTAGGTGTCCTTCCTGTTATCAAACGGCCTTGTTTCCAGATTCTCCCAGCGCTAAGGTTTATACAGAGGCTCATCTAGCCTCGCCCTTGGATTTGTTATACCCCGGAATTCCTACGTGTCCACGTTGCCTGGATAGCTTTTCCCCTTCCCTGGCTGTTCGCTCCGTCCCACCACTTCTAACCTCTTTCGCAGAGTGCATCTCAGCATTGAAAGTGAAGTGTTGTTGTGTGTGATAAACAAAGCAATAAAGGTTTACAATCAGGTTGCTTTTTGAGTCCATTTATACTTGGATATCATAATACCTGTGCCTGTCCGTCTGTGTCTCTGTCTCTCTGTGTGTTTGTATATCAGCTCGTCTACCCAAGACCACGCCTTTCCAGGATAAGGAGTTTTTGCCTCAACAAAGGGAATCCATTCCAGCCTGCGGACCAGTACGCAGTTTTTCAAAAGCTGTAGTCCATTTCTTTTCTCTATACCCCTCATATATCAACATCTTCTCTCATCATCTCACCCACATCGACTTCAACCTACCTTTCGGCTCAACCTTGGAATCGCCATCTATATAATATTCGCAGCCATCCTAAACTCAGAACATCTCAACCATCGCCTAGTGGCCTATTTGTTTTCTTTCTTCTTATTGCCTGTCGTGAACTGCTACCAAACATGTCGCGCCCTCATGATCCCCCGGAGCGACAAAACGAGTATTTTATTGAAGAGAATGGCATTGCTCGCGAGGTCATCCAGGCTGATATCTGTCGGTACCTTGGAAATCAGGCTCTTGTGAAACCTGGCGTATACAAGGTCCGGATTCCCTTCTCTGTCTCTTTCCCAAAAGTTCTCTCGACGTATTTGTCCGTAGTTGCGGATGAGACAGGGCCCTTTGGTCATGATTGATATGCTGACAAGATCGTATAGGGCGTCAAAGGTTATTACATTCGTGGTTATCGCAATTTGACACCAGTATGAAATCATCCCCCTCTCATACATCATTTCATGTGATGAGTCTCCCGCTGGAGAGCAATATTCTTCTTAATTCTGCTGTAGCTAACCATTCTTGTTTGTTTTTGATAGGAGATGATTGCCGATCTACAGGCAGATTCGGCACGGTGGAGAGCCGAGATAGCTATGAGACGGGATCAAGGGTATTCTACACAAGGTAGTCACAATCATGACCCAGGGATGCCTCCAGATCCTAACAGGATTTCAGCACAATATGATACTTCTGCCACCCATGAAAGCCGTCAGCGAACTGGCCCTACCGCCTACCCACCAGCTGCTGGCCAGCCATATGATACCTATCCCCCACCAGCTCATGCTTCATATAGCTCAGCTCAGCCTGCACCCTATCAACCAGCATATTCCCAGCCAACGACTTATGGCGCAATTCCTTCCACATACGCTTCTGCTGGCGGATCGTACCCAGCTCACTCACAGCCACCACCAGCGAGCAGTCCTGAATATACATATGAGGGTACTGCCCCGTACCATGCATATAATAATGATCCAAGAGCAAATCCAAGGTATCCTGGACCTGGCTATGAGAATGAGACCGAATATCCACCTGCTGTTACCACCAGTATGGGTTTCCCGCCCAGTACTCTCCCTGACCACCGGGCTCCAATAGTAGATGGGCGATACCCCCCTGATTCATCCTACCGTTCCTCAGGACCACCCCCAGCTAGGGACCGAAGGGCTCGTTGATTTTTAACTCCCAGTGATTTCACCACTTTTGTCCATAATCCGGGATCAGTACATTTCTACCCCTAGTGGCGACAAAAAAAACCAAAGTACAATCCATTCAGTGGCGCCATATCTGCATTGATCGACAGGATGTGAGACCTTTTGTCTCAGTACTTCCACTTCCTCTTGCCGCCAACCTTGGTAACATTATGTTAGCTTAGCTCTGCAACTTCCTAAGAGTATCCGCATGGGAGTATAGAAATATACACTGTTCTGCCCTAAGATGAAGCCAATCCCATGGAATTGCGGGAAATAATGGACTTCAATGCAACCCGCATTGCCTTGTGTCTCTATCAATTCTTTTGGTATTTACCGGTCATGGACGCCCTATGCACCGCAACACATTTAATTATATCCCCCCCCTTTTTTTCGTTTTTCTTTTTAGATTTTGGTGTCCTTTTTGCTTTTCGACCTCTTCTCTTCTGCCATCCATCGACCCGGATCATACATTGCATACATGGACCAAATTCGTGAGCTTAACAAATGATAGCGCTGCTCGATGTTGTTTATTTACTTGTTTTAGGATTAGGAAAAGGTGGCTCTGTCTTTGTGAGGCTGGTTTCCCGTGGTGCGACTGAATCTTTATTTTAATATACATGCATGTTTCCTCCCCTTTGTTATGATTTTGGCCCGGCACCCCGCCAATTCTACTCTGGACCTTCTTAACCATTATATGATCAGAACCTCTCGTTTATTTTTGGTGGTCATGATACCTCTTCAGTTCGTTTCTATGTCAAGAAAAAAAAAAAAAAAAAAAAAAAATGCCCCTCCTCTTTTTATATACCTATGGAAACCGCCAGGATCGCTTTTCTTGTCTATTTGGGATTTTGCATCGAACCCGGAGCGTTTCTATTTCTATTTCCAATTCCATTTTTATTGGTTTCCTTGTTGAAAAACTGGTTTTCTCCTGTCTGTCTGTCTTACCGAATTTTCTTTCCCTCTCCAACAAAAAGGCGTGGTGTGTGGTAACTGATCATTTTTTTATTTTTATTTTTATTTATTTTCCCTTCGTTATGAGCAACGGTCGGTCTCAGATGGATGATGGATGTAGATAGTTGCATCAGAGAGGCGTTCATTTTCTAATTTTTATCCAAGTTCTCAGATTGATCTTTATTAATTATACATAATTATTCTCTCTCTCTCTCTCTCTCTCTTTTCTATCTCTTTTTTCCCTCTCTTTGAGTCATTCAGGTGTTCATATGTTGTGGTGTTGATTTGTGCTCTTACAACTTAGGTACTGAAATGCATCTGGTCACACATACAAATAGTTGTAGCTGATGAGAAGCTAGAATAAGTCATAGCAAGTTAATTTCACTCTTTTAAATTTTTAAATTTAGTATGATGTTGATGGATGAGTGTGTCGATGAAGAAGCTTATGATTCTTTGAAGAGCTGATTAACATTCATAACTACTACTACTCTGTAGAATAGAGTTAAAAGTGATGAGATTAAGCTTATTCTTTTTATACAGTAGATAACTCTCTGTCTCTCTCCCTCTCTCTCTGTTTATCTAAACTATTGAGAAAGGCATCCGCGCATCAGTAGTGACAGTACTCCGTACATGGGTCCATTATTATTATAATTTGGTGATGCTCATTTTCATGGTATACTTAAAGCTTTAACTAGTTAGGCCTCCTTAGCGTGGTGGATCAGATTCCAGCTTGAAATATAACTCCATCAACCAACATTCGAATTTAGAAACTTGCTCTACCCTCACCTAGGATGGACAATTGAACCTGCCGCTTTGTCCTTAGATCGCCCGGAGAGCCTATCAGGAGAACGCGTGAACTGCACACTTCATATGCTGACCTCTGCATCAGACCTGACAGGCAATGGCTAGCTGGCTTGCCCTGCTACAGGGGAGGCGAGGCGCGAAAAAAAACCCCCGCATCTTGACAAACAACATTTAGGCGCATTAGGCCGGCATGCTGAAAGTGCGGGGTGTTGCCATAGCCCCTTTGTTGGCTTCACAATGACAAGGGTGTGTGGAATAATATTAATGAAGAGATATCGTTATATAGTTATATGATATTTCCCGTTATCTCTCAAAACTAGTACGCCTCTCCGACGTCCTACTGCTAGTGCTCAAATGCAGCAATGAGAAACCATGTCTGCCTCGCCTAGGACTCACGATGCCTATACCGTTGCGTCGGTTTGTGCTCGTCCCCTGGAAGCAGCCGTAGTCAAGACGATGCTCGGTAATAAGCACGAGCTCTCAAAATCCGATAGCGATTACAACTCATACACCCTTGGGATATCTCCGGCCACAATGTGGTAATTGTTTGCCTGCCCCATCCGGAGTATATGGCACACTGTCTCTGCTTGCCACTGTGACTGCCCAAATGCGGTCCACGTTTCATTATATCCGTTTCGGTTTGAGGATGAGCTCCAAGTATGAGCTAGGATATCCGGCTGGGCTGGGGGATGTTGTGATTAGCAAACCTGCTGGCACTTTCGGTGGGTGATACAATATGACCTCGGGAAAGCAGTCAATGATTGGAAGTTTCAGCAAACTGGGACAATGAACCAATCTCCACAAGTCTTCCTGAATGCAATCACCAGGCTCAAGCGTGATGAAATTTTGGGCGACAGCCTAGGAGTCTCAAATTTGTGCTCTAATATCCTATCAAACACCAGCACAACTGTGAAGACGATATACTCAAAGCCTGCTTAGGAGCATGATGTACTTTTTGATGCAGCTTATGATCATCCTGAAGCAACGGAAACTTGCACGAACTGTAAAAAAGGAACACATCATACAGCGAGACATAAGAGCTTCCGACGACCCTCGAATCCATTATGGACTCATTGCCTCCGGGAACAAGGTGATAAAGGATGGAAAGAAACGGGATCGTTTCGCGAAAGAATATGACATCTAATGTTACCAGATGGAAGCTGCCGGATTGATTGAATCAACTACCATGTCTGGTCCCCCGGGGGATATGCGGGTACTCCGACTATCATAAGAATAAACAGTAGCAGGGCTATGCAGCTTTTGTAGCCGCGGCTTACGCAAAAATTCCTCAGTGTGGTGTCCGTTACCCGTGATATTACTGTCCCAGCGCCGCCTACGTCCTGCTGGACCCTGCCTTTTGACTGAAATCCTGGATTTGTTGGGCGCCAGGAACAAGTCTCTTGCTTAGTGGATGCGATCCTAAGCAGGCGTGGGAAGCGGAAAATGGCGATTCCAGGCCTAGGGGGTAGGCAAGACTCAGATCGCCCTCGAGGTCGCATTTCAAGTCCGAGATAGAAACCTAGATTACTCTGTCTTTCGGATGGCCTCCACCAGTGCAGAAGCAGCCCAGCAGGGATTTATTAGCGTCAGCAAAAGTTGCGGACTACCGGCCGTGACATCTACAGAAGTAAAATCGCAAGTTAGAGATTATCTAAACTCTCAAAAGAGCCACCCTTGGCTCTTGATTTTTTTACAATGCCGATGACATGAATATGTGGACAGGGATTGGCGATTCTTATTCTTCTGCACTCAAATCTTTTGTTCCGCAAAGCGAAAACGGGTTTATTCTCTTTATCACAGGGAACCAACAGCCGGGAACAAAGCTAGTACGCACAGATGTCATTAGAATTCAAGAGATGGATGAGGTGACAACAGGGGAGCTTCTGAAAACGTCACTAGTTTGTAAAGAGCTAGCCGACGATGAGAACACTTCCCTCCTGCTCCTGCGTGAGCTTATTTAGCTGCCTACCGTTAGCCATTCTACAAGCTGCAAATTACATCAATGAAACTGACGTGTCCTTTTCGACGAACTCTCCATTCTTCAGAATCAAGAGGCAGACATGGTCGAACTATTGAGTCAAGACTTCGAGGATGACTGGAGATACGCAGAAATCAAGAATCCAGTGGCTGCCACTTGTGGTACCAGATGCTACAACCATGCACATGCTTGCAAAATCTACACTTATACAAAGAAATGCTGTCGCTGGTGTTCACCTTTTTTGAAATCTAGATAGAGGCATTAGGTCACAACCACCCTCAGTCCATTGATTCTTTTAATGAGCTCAGGAGGATGCTAGAATCTTATAAAAAATATTCTTCTCACCGTTTTACACCATCGACATAATCCCCCACCCTCAGGTTATACTGATATGCACTATGTTAGGCTTGGTTCACACTTCTACGGTGGTGCTAGTCGAGAAGACATTGAGTTTTTCAAAGCTTTGTTTTCATTAGACGCAAGTCGACATGATATCGTTGATGCCTTCAATGTACTCGAGGGGTATTGGCAATCCGACCTGGATCTTCCCACCTCTCTTCCCACCGCCGGTGGAGCACCAAAGGCAACTCGTGCTGACATAACGATGCCTTAAATGCACTTGATGGACCACCGCAAGCTCTCAAACATCCTCGCGCTATACCTCTTAATAAGTCCGTTTCTCCTTGCTGTTGCACTAGAGGATTTCACCCTCCACCCTCATGTTGGCCAAAGCCAGGATGACAATGCGCTCAAAGTTGAAGATATGGATGAGATAGAAGGCGATGATATTTCTACGTGGGAAAGCTTAACAATTGCCTTAAAAGAGCTTGATCTTGGAGGGAAAAAATGCACCTCAAAATTATGCGGGTTGAGCCTGTACGATAGTGGGAAAAACGGGGAAAATGTGTATATGAGAGATAATGTTTTTATGTATGATACAAGACACCAAAGGAACGAAGGAAGTAGCAATGTCTTTTTATGTATATTTTTTCGGGACTTACCAGCCCCTCCCAAATTCCTTTATTTTATAGCTTTTCTTCTCCCCTTATCGTTAAGCTTTTGGGTTCTTTTCGTTTCTTTTATTTTGCTTTTTTAGCCTCAAGCACCATTATATCGACGCCATTTTGCTCCCGGAAAGAATTTAACCAATTGAGCAGGGGACAGATTCCTTCTTTCCCACCATTGCCTGCGACCCCGCATCTACTAAACCTTGCTGCCCCCTTATTTATTCCCTCTCCCTTCTTCGATAATTCAGTTACTCGTCATCATAACCTTTCGGGATCTGTCTTGGGCCGGGAGGAACTAAAAAATGACCGGAAGGGGGAAGGGAAGGAGTATAGTTAGCCATTTGTTTCACAGCAGCAGTCTACATAATTCAAGACACCTTGCCTTGAAGCAAAAGGGAGGCTGGACCAGCTGGTTTTCCAACCATGGATAGAGACAAGAAACGATAATGTAGAGGGAAGAAGGGAGAAGAAGGCAAAAGCAGAAGCAATTGAAATCACACAACACCATATAGAAACGAAACAAGAAGATAACAAGTGGTTCGTAGCAAACGTACTTGGATAAGTCAGCGGAATCGGGGCGGGGTCCACGTCGCCAAAATACCGTCGGATCGGCGGGAGGGACACGAGTGCCACAGGGCCTAGCGAGCCGATGATGACGCTGAAGAAGATAGCTGGTTTCTCATGCGCTGCCCATCGCATGTATCGGAAGGGTGTGGACCAGAACTGCGGTGCGGACATTGCGGATGATGAGGGTTGGAGGGCCAATGGCCGACGATGCCCGGGGGAGGTTCAATTGGGCGGTTGTTGAGAAGTTTTACGCAGTAGTCGCGCAATGCGGTGGGGTAGCAGTGCGACTGTAAGAGAGGTTAGATTGAGCGCAGGAGGTTATGCTGGTGATTGTATGTACTGGTAATGCTGGTTGTGGTGGTGTGTGGCGGTGGTGACGGTGACGGTGAACGGTGATGATGATGGGCTTCGGAGAATGTTGGTTGCTGCAAAGCATTTGGATCACACACGCTTGCCGGTCTTGGCGTTCCTGGGACCAACACGTTGCCTGTTTCCGCCGACATCTACGACGGGAAAAGACTTACAACATTTCCACGAGGAATTGAGCAGTCCTCCGGCTTTGCATTTCAGGCCATATTTACGCCCCAGCTACGTCCACCGCTAATCTCCCCGTTTTCTTTTTGTCCGCCTCCCCGCGCGGACGGGCCCTATATCAACAATGCGGTGGCTTCTTTCTCTGCTTCTCGTTGGGCTCTGGGGAGCTGTTGTCCATGCGCTCAGCAGCGATGGCAACCGACTGCTAGCCATTCTAGGCAATGTCACAGACAAGGACTTGTTCTCGACATTCTGGAAGGATCTAGAAGGTGAGATATATATAATTGCAAAAAAAATAGGACAAAACAATCGGTTCTATTTGAACTACACCAGCTCACCAATATATATATATAGGTCGGGGATACTCTATATCATTTCAATCACCCAAAGATGAGGGCCTTTCACTATTTAAGCATGGAGAGAGAGCATATGACCACATTGTTCTTCTCCCTCCAAGCAAGGCAAAAGGTCAGTGAGGTTGTGTTGCTGTTGTGGTTGCGCATGAGGATGTTAGATGAGGCGGATACTAAATACAGCGATTGCAAATACAGGACTCGGGCCTGCATTATCGCCCAAAGCGCTGGTCAATTTTATGAACAGCGAAGGAAACATTCTCCTCGCCCTCGCAGGCGGTTCAGCGATTTCCAGCACAATCAGCTCCCTCCTGCTAGAGCTAGATATAAACCTCTCTTCTGACCGCAACGCGCTCGTTGTCGACCACTTCAACTACGACACCCTCTCTTCTCCTGAACAACATGACGTTCTTCTTCTCCCCCGGCCTAAAGCACTCCGCCCAGACCTTAAATCATACTTCTCCGGCGAAGGAGTGGTCGCCTTCCCCAAATCTGCGGGCCAGTCATTGGGAGCTGCCAGGCCGTTACTTGCTCCAATACTTCGAGCTCCCGAGACGGCATATAGCTATGACGCGAAGGAGCAGGAACAGACGGTCGAAGACTCGTTCGCGTTTGGGTCGCAGATTTCATTGGTCTCAGCAATGCAGGCAAGGAATTCGGCCCGGTTAACGGTCATAGGGTCCGTGGAGAGTCTTAAAGACAAGTGGTTCTCGGCCACCGTTAAGGGCCCGAAGGCTGGGGAACAGGCACAGACGGTGAACAGGGAGTTTGCAAAGCAAGTTAGCGCTTGGACGTTTAAGGAGACTGGTGTGGTTAAAGTGGACAAAGTGCAACACTACTTGAGTGCAGATGCGGTTGCGGAATCTGCTCCGTCGAATGAATCCGGAGAACTGAACCCTTCGATATACCGGATAAAGAACGAGGTGGTACGTTTTGGGAAATATCATCTAATCCTTTATATTGTGATATTAGCTAATATCGATACTTTGCTAGACATTTAACATCGAGCTCTCCGAGTACGACTACGACCACTATATCCCCTTCGAAATCCCCGAAGAAGACGCCATTCAACTCGAATTTACCATGCTATCGCCCTTCCACCGCCTCACTCTCAAACCCGTGGCCAAGACCGCAAATAGCACCGTGTACAGCACCTCATTCACCTTGCCCGATCAACATGGTATATTCTCGTTCCGCGTCAACTACAAACGGCCTTTCCTCACCAACGTCGATGTAAAGGAGCAGGTCACTGTTCGGCATTTCGCTCATGACGAGTGGCCCCGTAGCTGGAAAATCACAGGCGGCTGGGTCTGGATTGCGGGGTTGTGGTCTGTTATTGGTGGTTTTCTAGCTTTCGTCGCAGTATGGTTGTATTCCGCCCCCCCAGAAACGGAGGCAAACTGGTCTAAGAAAGTCCAATGATTGCGCATGTTGTGTCTGTGTGTATCTGATATGCATTAATTTGGCATTTGTATTTCAATGTCTATCAAGTTTTCTTTTCTTTTCTTTTTTTTCCGTCGCATTTGGGGCTCTTCTATATTTCGTTTTTATCTTGATGCGGGCTCAAGGACGCAGAGGCCCGAAAATGACGAGGAAAGGTTCAGTTTATGTTCCTATAATGTATTTTAACACTTGTGGTTTATACCTGTCTGTTTTGGCTGTTCCGTTTCATATTTTTTTATACTTTTAGATCCACATAAAAAGAGAAAGAGATGAATTGGTGTCGGGAATGTTAGCAGTCATACCAGTATCTCTATTATAATCAAGCTAGGGAGTTCCTGGTGAAGAAACGATTTTTGGTTTTGGTAACTCATCGCAATGGTCTATAATTATACACTCAATCAAAGGCGCGCTATTTATGTGAGGCGTATCCGTCCGTATGTACTGTACATCATAGCTGGCTTGGTGGGCTCAAAATAGCTGCACAATCATCCCAAAAGAAAAAAAATTCCAAAACGCCAATGCCCCAAAAATGATATGTATCCCGAAGACAACAACGCCGCCTATGGCCCTATGCTTAAGACGATCGATCGTGCCACTCTCATCTCTCATCGTAAAAATATATCATACACTTCCCAGCAGCGCTCTCCTCTTACCATCCCTGCCCTGTCATCGTCCGCTTACCTCCTCCTCCTCCCCCGCCTAGCAAAACCGGCCAAAAGTTACCTCACTCCCCTAACCCCGCAACACTTATAATCCTCTCGTCTTTTCCGGATCCATCTGGACCTCGTCGCCACTGATCTCCTTGACACTTTGGAAGGCGGGTTTGCCGCCATACAGCTGTCCGACAGGCTTCGACTTGTTGATAACTTCGCCAGTTGCGGGGTCGACTTCGCTGCCCAGGGCTATAGGCTGGTTGCCGCGGAACCGTTTGCGCATGTCTACCATCCCTCGTCTGTGTGTGTTTGAGAAATGGAAATTGTTAGCTAGGGAGTATTCGCTTTGTTGATGAGGTGGTCTGTCATGAAGCAAAAAGGACAAAAATGAAGAGGAGAGGTTGGAATTGAAAGATGTGGAATAGGAGAAAGCTAAAACGCACTTGCAATCACTAAGGCCTTTGCGCAGTTGCTGGCATTTCACGGGCAGGGTATCGAGGTAGGGGGGTTGGAGGCACTCTTGCGGTGTTTTGCCTTGGACCATTATACAATCGGATTGCTGCAAGCATTGCGCCAGTGCGAGGCCTACATTAACAGCAGACGTTTTAGTTAGCGATTAGTTAATAGGAGAGAGAGAGATAAGGGAAACTTGGCTCATCCATAGGGATATGAATGTCAAAGGCGGAGCGGAGCGGAGCGCAGGAGGAGCATGGGAATTTGACGCATACGGATATCTTTGCAAGAGCTGGGCATAGTGAATTTATCTCTGTTTCTTCACCAAGGGGCTTATGGCTGAACAGCATATATCTATATTGGTGGGAATCAATCCAAATGCCGTTTTAACAGGCTATATATATTCTTAAAAGATATTGCAGGCGACTCCAGGAAACAGCACGGCGGTTGGGTTCAAGTCTTCATTCTTCTGCGTGGATGATTCCCGCGGTTGAAGGGAGCTAGGCGCTAAATTATAAACAGTCTAGTTGCAAAACTTTATCTGGGTGACATAAGCAACCGGTAGACTTTCCCTTTTTGGGCTTCGGCGCAGTGTTTTTATGACGTCGCGAAGCCATTTGATTTAATAATATCACATCCAACGCAGAACATCATTCCTTCTTGCTCCCCTTTTTACCTATGTTGCTGTAATTTTATACTCTAGGTGTTTGGCCGTGTCGCTGAAAGAGTTTGAAATATGGCTCGTGTTCCATTCATTGGAAGGCTGTTCTGGTGAGTTAGATCGCCTTTGCTAACCGCTTGTCACAGTACCCCTGAAATGTAATTAACGGCGTCTTGGTTGTCCTCAGGAACGAGTATCTAGCCCTATTCAGCTCGCTCGTATTAATATTCATCGAAGGCCTATTACATATCATAACATTCTGTCTTCGTAAGTATCAACGTTATCTTCTACTCCGGAACAATAACTCTGACCTTTTTAACACAGCTCAGCCGATCATACAATTTTGCTATCAGCAGTCTAAGGTCATATTCAAGGTTTTGGCTTCGCCACAAGGGCGCCGAGTACGAGCGCTGCAAACATCAACCTCAGGAAAGGTTGCGCGTGCTTCAGACTTTCTAGAACTGTGCTCGCTCTGGGGCTATGAAGCGGAAGAGCATGTAGTGCAAACGGGCGATGGCTATCTTCTTGGTTTGCACAGACTGCCGCGGAAGAAAGGCGAAAGCTTCTCGAAAGCTAACGCTTACGACGGCACCCGTCAGAAGCCAGTAGTTTATCTGCACCATGGTTTGCTCATGAATAGTGAAGTATGGGTCTGTTTGACAGACGAAAAGCGTTGCCTCCCATTCCAGCTCGTCGATAAAGGATATGATGTATGGTTTGGAAACAATAGAGGGAACAAGTACTCAAAGAAGTCAGGAACCCACGCTCCATCATCAATAGCCTTCTGGGATTTCTCCATGGACGAATTCGCCTTCTACGACATCCCCGACAGTATCGAATACATACTGTCTGTCACTTCACAGAAGGCATTATCCTATATAGGATTCTCCCAAGGGACCGCACAAGCATTCGCTACACTCTCTATCCACCCTACACTCAACCAAAAAATCAACTTATTCATAGCACTAGCCCCGGCAATGTCTCCAGCTGGACTTGCCAATGGAGTTGTCGACGCTCTCATGAAAGCGTCTCCGAACGTTCTCTTCTTAGCATTCGGGCGTCGAAGCATCCTCAGTTCCACACCCATGTGGCAAACAATCCTCTACCCACCTATTTTTGTCCGCATCATCGACATATCCCTCTCATTCCTGTTCAACTGGAGCGGCGTCAACATCAGCAGCGATCAGAAACTTGCGGCATATCCGCATCTCTACTCATTCACAAGCACCAAGTCCGTCGTACATTGGTTCCAGATTATCCGCAACAAGAGCTTTCAGATGTACGATGACGATGCAGGACCCTCTGTCAGCATTAATAAAAGCAACCGCTACTACAAGCCCGCAAAATTCCCCACAAAGAATATCAAAACGCCAATCGTCCTCGTTTATGGGGGTCGTGATAGTCTAGTGGATATCGATGTGATGCTCGAGGAACTCCCGAGCCATACACAAGCAATATCGATTTCCCACTATGAGCACCTGGACTTCCTCTGGGCGAGGGACGTTGCTGATCAGGCATTTCCGCACATCTTGGATGCGCTGTGGTCACATGGCTTAAATCACACGGGCTGGCCGGCTGAGAAGCCAGACTATCTCATGAAGGAAAATAACCCTGATTCTCTCCACCACGATCAAGATGAGAACGAAATCCCGGTCGAGAATTCTCGGCCCCAGTTTGCGCTGACCGAGGCCAAGATTCCGCTATCGGAACAGCCCTTGCACGCGCGATCTTCAGGCCTACCCTCTTATTCTGACGATGAACGGGTCAAACTGGCTAATGGGAATCGAGAAGATGAGAGCTGACAAGCCTTTGCTGCTTTTCTACTGTAATGATATTATTAAGTGACCGTCGTCCGCCCATGTCAAGAAGGGAAGGTGTTTTATTCATACCTTTCTTTACATTCTTATTTTCCCCCGTCTGTTTCCTTTTTGGCACGGATATACATAGATCTGTACAGATGGAACGGGAGTTTGCAATGGTTTTTTCACGCAGTTCAGCCATACGCAATGATCAATACAGGTGCGCTTCTCATTGTTGTACAGTACAGTACATACATACATACATACATACATACATACATACATACATACATGCACATTACAAAACTTAATTCTACTAACTAATTACCATACAACCCCCGTTGCAATGCGAATGAAGTTAGAATCAAGATGTTCTCTGCGGCCTCGCTCCAGGACATAGGTCAGATTGTGATCAGTGCTCCGTTAAGTGTACAGCATGACGACAGTCCTCCCTATCGGGATAGGGGGGAGGTTATTCCTTGTTTTCCAGGTTCCTCACAAAGACAGGGTTACCAAGCAGGGTCGTCTTCATTCAGCACTGCACAGGTACAGCGAAGGCAAGATGTGGTATTGATATCTCATCACGGACTCCGGATCGTAGTATTTATTCTTGAAAAGAACCGGAACGACGGATGGATACTACCTCTCCTCCCTACAATCTGAGCTTCAGTAGACCATGACGGGCAGGAGGCGGCAATGCCAGCGCTATCTGAGAACCGTGAGTTGGAAATGGGCCGGACGACGGGATGATCTGCGACCCGCTCGACTGCGGCGGCGGACGCACGCCTATCAAGAAGGACGTCCCCGGCTGCCCCGCCTACACCGGCACCCTGACGCGCGCGACGTCCGCATCATTCCCTCTCCTACTAGCCGTCTACCACAGAGAGCCCCAGCGACCCTACGTCGGCCACAGAGACGGGGACGGGGACGGAGGCGATGGTGACTGGCAGCAATCCTCCGGCGCCCACCACCACGGGGATGGGGACGGAAACGGGTACTGGTGGTACTGCTCCGGGCATCACGCAGCCGCCGGCTCCCTGGACGGGCGATGAGCACGAATGCAAGTGGCTCGGGTTCATCGAGGGCGCCATCTGAAACTCCGAATGCGGGTGCTTTCCTGGAGGGTTCGTTGATGGCCGGGGCTGGGGCTGCGATTGGGGCTCTGCTTTGGATGTAAGCAGCGATTGTGTGGGTGTTGCATTATTGGGGGGGAGGGGGGGGGGCAATTTATAATAGTCGGTCAAGTCGCTCGTATTTAGAGATTTTTGGAGCATAAATTCCATGATGGGCTTCTTCTCATGGATCATTTCTCCAATTTCCCATTCGCTAGAAAAACTTCCAATCGAGTTTGTTCCTGGAGTCATCCTTTGTTATTGAGTTGACATATCTTGCCTTGCTGTAACTCCAATCAACGAGCTGCACCATAAATGTGTTTGATTGTTTAAATAACCGCATCAAGAATTTTGATGATGAAATCAAACTGAAGGAAATGCTGCAATGATGCAGTGGAACCATTCAACAACATACCCTTTTCAGTTCAACTAGTTATTTATTCAAATGCAGCCTTACTTATATCAACATTAGCACTCTCAGAATGAGATTCTTTCCTACACTTCCCAGCAAGGTGTGGGGGCATGTTCTCTCATCCTCCACCCAACACCCTTTTGTTATGCTTTACACATATTGAGAAGTCCGAAGGCATCTGGAAATTATCCACGTCCATATATCTCTCAGTATCCACGAATCTTCGGCAAAGGCAGCCGCTAGCAAAGCAGATACATTTTTTACGCTCTGAATATCAGCAGCATAACTGTGGTTCTACACTTCTAAGTACAATCATTTTGACTTCTACTAATCTTGATGTTCAGATTCCAATGAAAAACCCTCTTTGATGTTGATGTATCTGCACTTTTGGCCGTCAACCCCTTGTCAAAAAGAAGCCATTGCTTCTGGGATCCAGTGCCAGCCATACAGAGTTACTGGTATCTTGTCCATCGGGACAGAGTGAAAGTATATCTCCATTGCTCTACTCTGTACCAATCCTGCAGATGTGCCACATCCAAGAAGCTGTTTGTCGATTGGCCCCCATCCATCGCATCGTAAACCCGAAAATTCGATCCAATACGTCAGGCAAGGATTCCTGCGTCAGAGCTGGACTGCCATTCCAGCTCTGTGGAATATGATCCCATCCACCGCCTGAAAACAGATGACAGATGCTCCAGTGTGTCTTTTTACAAAAGAAGAGTAAGATCTTCGAGAGGAGGAAAATGAAAATATCACAGGGTGCTCGCTTGGAAATAGGCTGAGGCTACATCAAGACGAAGGAGTGCTCGTGGTAGAACGGGATAGCTGCGAAACAGCGGTGATCTGCTGTCGTAAGCTTGGAGGCGGGAGGATGAAGGAGAAAAGAGAAAATGAGTTCTAGTTATTTTAAAAAATCCTGGAATACCTATAATAACTACAAAGAGGGGAAAGCAGCTTTCCTAGATAAGCTTGCTCAATGACCATGAAAGAAAGACGAGTTCATCTATAAAAAACAGCTTGATGAGCTAGAAAAATATATATGTATACTGTGTATATAACCGAGATATTTGAGAAGAATTCAGCCATGAAAGAAGAATAGAGAGGCAATAGGGGAAACTCTAACAGTTTAAATACTTTTTTCAGCCACTTCGCGTCCAAGCCCGCGTCAACATGACACCTGATATTTTGCTACCATCGAGAGTTCTTGATTGAGAATCTTAAAAAAGAGGGTGTTACTGTTTAACGTAAATAGCAAAGAAAGGTGATTAGCGTCGGAGCTGAAGTTTCAACTTATCCTTTGAGCATATATTTCGTACGATAAGTTCCTTGCCGTTCAAGAATGTCCCAAAATACCTAAATAATCCTAATCACTCTGTACAGGGCCAACACACAAAGTCCAACTTCATAAATAATGGAGACCTCAATGGCGCCCAACGAGCCCCTCCAACTAGCAGAGAGAGCATGCGGGCTGTGCAAAACGCCCGAGAGAACCATGCGCTGCTCCCGCTGTCAAGTGGTCTAAATACTACTGCAGCCGCGAGCACCACACCGAGCACCGCAACGCGCACAAGACCGCCTTGCAGCAAAATCGGCAAGACACGCACCACCCTCGCAACCGAGGAGCAGAAACTGCGCGACATGCCCGCAGACATCCTGTTCCCAGGCGACGTCTTCAACAGCAGCGTCGGCGGCCAATTCTGGGGCATGCGCCCGTACATGCGTGCGCGGAGCGCGTTTATCCACGCGCTGCTGGACGTCGATAGTCGCGAGTCGGTGCAGATGCAGCTGGAGCACGCGAGGGACATGCTGCGTCTGAGCCGCAGTGACACCGTTGGCATTCGCAGCGCGATGCCGGGCGCGATGCTACAGCTGGGCATGGATCCGGAGTGCTATGATTTCCTCAAGTGGTACGAGAACGATGGGCCAGCGGGGCGATTACGACTGGGGGGATATGGAGCTGCCGTTCCTGGACGTGAAGGGTGCGGATGCCTTCGAGGATGTTGGGGTATGTGTGTCACCGCCGTTCCTCGATGTGTGTGTGTTGGCGCGGGGGTTATGTTGGTTAAGGTCCGGATGCTTTTGGATCTGAAGGACTTGCATATGCAGAGCACAAGCGCGGCCGGCGCGGTGATGGCTGACGCCCGCCAGCTGCGCAGCTCGATCATTGCGAATAATGCGGAAATCTTACACCGCGGCGATCATACGGCGGCGGTTGCATTGGTAGAAGGGCAGGTCAAGGAACTCTACAGGGCGATCCACAGCTCCAACAAGCACTTTTGGGAAGTTCTGCTCGAGCCGGAAGAACATTTGCATGCGATGCCTGGTATGTATTCGCCTGGCACACTATCAGAGGTGCAGGTAATGCTGCGATATATCTATCCCGCGTGGGCTATGACGCCGGGAGCACTGGAATTGGCCGAGGATCTCACCAAGCGAAAACCATAACAAATTGAGAAGCATTAGGGGATGCCGTCGCTTTTACTCCCTCCAGAGATATTATTATGGTCTAGTGTTTGGAAGAATGGGGGAAGAATGGGATTTGGGATTTGGGGGATAGCCAGAGGCTGATGCTGATGCAAGGCTAGTATTCAGCTAACTAACATAACCTCCAACAGTTTCTTAATACTACATGGGTGGATATTTTCACTGTCTTTTGTTTCTTTTTCTTTTTCGCATGGACTTCTGAATAATTCAGCTTCAGGAGATATTGGAATTTTTTGTGGGATACAATTGACTCAACTCGACGCCCCTGAGCGAACGAAGGGGCTCCCTTCTGCTGACAGCAAAAATCAAGAGAGGAATAAATAAATAAATAAATAGAAGAGAAGGAGGCTACAATGAGCCGTTCAAATTATTTAAACTTATTTGAAGCCCCAGGCAAACAGTCACTGGTAAGAGAGATCGAGACTGATAGTTAGCTCAATTTTAAGAAGAGATACCGCTTCCCATTATTATTACTTTACTCCTGAAGTTTTATACCAGTTGACCCAAAATCTCTTATCTCAACAGGAGTAAGTGGGTGTAAATATTGCTCATTACCGCATTTTTTGCAAGCGGAAGAGGATTCCAAGCTATGTCTGTTTAATAGTTAATACGAACAAGCAGAGCTCTCTCCCCCTGACAGTGATTGATATTTTAGATACAAGGGACAGGAAGCATACAAACAAAACCTTGAGTGTACCCCGCCTCAACCGGAAAAGTTTTTAACTTAGATAACTAATAATAATCCAAAAATCCAAAAATCCAAAACTCGAAGTGTGTCAGGATAGGATGGGATGGTTGACTAGGTTTAGTTACGTATTTGGCGGCATGGCATGGCATGGCATTGAGCTGACCGCCGCCCTTCCTAGGTAGGATAAGAACAGTCAAGTCACCGCTCCCAGTGATGGAATGGAAGTATATTTTGACCGCTAGAAGGCTGGAAATTTCACGCAGGGAGCTTTCATAAATAATAATAGATGGATCAAATGATAAAATATGGTAAACCAGTGGATGGATCAAAATTTTACGTATCTCTTTCAAGGCTATTTATTCGCTGTGTGGAAGGTTGGAAGTGGAATTGAAATTAAATAACTATGAAGGGGGTCCATGAGTTGTTTCTAGACTGAATGAATGAACACTTGACACTTAAATACTGAAACTGTTTGAGAGGTGTGATCCGAGTCCTTCCTCCGCTTCTTTTCCTTTTGCACATTTCTTCAAATTCTCAATAATGGACTCATTCAGAGTAATAAGAACCAAAAAAGAACGGGACGAAGAGCGAATCCGGGATATTTAACCATATCAGAGAAACTGGTCTGACAAGGATCAACTGCTCAATGCGTCCGGAGGATAGATAGTTATTATTAAATAATTAGCAGCAAACCTGTAGTTAGGTAAATAATAATAAATAATACTGTGCAGCTACCACCAACAAATAACTTAACAAATAGAATGTTGATACTGTTGATATGCTTCAACTCACATATACGCTGTATATACGTATATACACAGATACACACACACACACACACACACACACACACACACATTGACACTTCCAGCCAAGATGTCGGCCTCTTTTTTATAAAATGGCAGCTGTGGGGAAACTGGCGAATCTAGACTTTGCGCGCTGTGGCTGATGCTACGATGCGCTCGTAAAGTCTTTTCGTTATAGTAATGAAAATAGCTCAGGCTGAGATATTATAACAAATTTACTGTCTGTAGAGAAGGAATTTGTTCTTGACATAAATAGTTCAGACTCATTGTTATTTTTCTCCTTTGAGTTGGATGTAGTGAGAGGAGTTATCAGAATAGGTCTTTCAGAGAATTGAGAAGATGTAACTATGTATCTACAGTTTTCATGTCCAATGCATATTCATACATATAATCTTAAATAGAAGAAGTAACTAGTCATCTTCTATCCCGTTTATGAAGCTTTGAACAGTGTTCAATTGCTGTCAAGGCCTGTAACAGTACTCTCAATTCTAGAATCACATCTAGATATCAATTGGATATATGGATGTTCTGGGAAATATCCAATATCTCTCTGATCAGAAGCATTGAAATGATATTAATTGAAATCTCCGCCTTTCTCTAACTAGTTAATAGTTAGTTACTATAACTAACTAATCTAAATCTCATCCAATGCTGCCATATACTTTCTCAGCCACACACTACTCTCTGAGCTAAACAGTCAAACTTCCATGGCCCGTCTCTTTTCTTTTCTTTTCTTCTGTTGAGTCTAAACCAAACTCTTGTCAGTCTCTCTGTGTGTCTGTGTTTGTGTGCGTGGAGAGGGAGAAAAAAAAAAAAAAAAAAAAAAAAAAAAAAAAAAAAAAAAAAAAAAAAAGACAAAAAAGAGACAAAAAAGAAAAAAAAACCGCCCAAATTCCCTCCCTTTTTTCTCCATCCTATTTATTCTTCTTGTCTCTTGGAATCCCTTCATTTTTTCCCTTTGCAGCTGCAGCATTCCTCGTCAGCATTCTGTTCTGGCTCTCGCTGTCCCACCGCTGCTTCGGCCCCCAATTGCTGCGATTTGTTTTTCCCAATTAACAACTTATTAACTCTCTCTCTCTCTCTCTCTCTCTCTCTCTCATTGACTTGTAGAAAAGACTCCCCCCTAACCTCCCCTACCCTACCCTACCACACCACACCACACCACACTACACCAACATCACACCGCACTCTTCCATGCGCTGCTGAACATCCACGCTGCTGATTGTCCATCCTTAACTTTCGTCTCGTCTTCCGTTCCAGGGCTGCATTGATTAACTTACCCATTGCCTGCGCCCGCCGTCGCCAATAGCAAAGCCAACAACACCAACTGAATCATCACCATCACCGCCACCTCCCGCTCCACTTCTCTGCCTCACTCCCCTCCCCTCCCCATTCCCCATTCCCCATTCCCCATTCCCCATTCCCCCCGTCCCCCCGTCCTCCATATCAACCCCCAATCCTTGTCCGCCGGATTCTATTCGCAGCGCCGAAAACAACGTGATCGAGGCCTCCTGCGTCCTGTCCCACTCCGCCGATCGAGCGCCCCAATCGCTGTCCGCCCTGCTTATTATTTATATTTACTTCAACCCTACCTCCTACCCTACCTACTACTGCGTAAGCCGCCTGTCTGCTCCATCCCACCCCCAATAGTAAAAGCCAGCTTTTCTCTCCCCTACCGACCCCCGGATCTGTCCTTTGTCCTTCGAAAACATCCTAGATCCTTGTGCTGCTCGTGGCGCCGCTCCCCCGGTAAACCCGCATCGCATTTTGCTGGTCCGCCGGCCTTTGCATCCTAGAGGTGCTATCTTCCGCGGACGGCGGCGTGTTTAGGGTCTTGTACAAAGTTATATTTGTACCCGAAGAAGGATAAATACCTACACGCTTTGTCTAGTTGTCAGTGTCGCGACCACAACAACATTCCCGACCTCTTCTGCTTGCGGGCCAGTTCCGCTCATCAATCTTTTTTTTTTTTTTTTTTTTTTTTTTTTTTTTTTTGGATAACCGGGATATATATTCCTCTTCGCTGGTCTATTCAGTCCGTCACTTTAAGAGAGCTATACAAGCTGTATAAGAGAGGTCCCAGGCAGCCAAATCGACGAGAGGAGATTTCTTTCTTTCTTTCTTCCTTTTTTTCTTTCTTTTTCTTTTTCTTTTTCTTTTTCTTTTTCTTTTTCTTTCTTTCTTTTTCTTTTCGTTTCTTTTTTTTTTTTTCTGTTTTTATCCCTTCCTCGACTCCGCAAGCGCCTGCTCTAACGCGAGACAAGGGTTCAGTTTGCAGAATTTGACCGGGTTGACTCGGGCATCGTCTTCTCTGAACAATTTAGTGAGTTGATGATTCCCTCTTCTACATACCCTTGGATTGGATTGTAATCTGATGGTCTACTTCTAGCTGCGATGAGGTATGAATTTTCTGCATTTTGTACCCCACGTTTCTTTGATTTACTTCTTTTTTTTTTTTTTTTTTTTTTTTTTTTTTTTTTTTTTTTTTTTTTTTCCCAAAATATGTACCATCGACATACATTCCGATCTCTCCCCTTTTTAGACCTCTACCCCGTTCCTCCAACATGCATCTTACCCAAAAAGAAAAACCGCAGCAAAAAAACATAAAAAGTAACCGAGAGAATTAAAAGAGAAAACCCCATCTAACCTAACCCCCAACCCCAGAGAACTCTACATGAAACAAGGCCAAGGCTTCCTGCTCGTCTTCTCCATAACCTCCACCTCCTCCCTCTCCGAACTCGCCGAACTCCGCGAACAAATCATCCGCATCAAAGACGACGAGAACGTCCCCATCGTCATCGTCGGCAACAAATCAGACCTCGAGGAAGACCGCGCCGTCTCGCGATCGCGCGCCTTCGCCCTCTCCCAACAGTGGGGGAACTCGCCGTACTATGAAACCTCCGCCCGCCGCCGTGCGAACGTCAACGAGGTCTTCATCGACCTGTGTCGGCAGATTATCCGCAAGGATATTCAGGCGAGTCAGGAGCGGAGTATGGAGCTGGCGATGAATGGGAGGAGTGGTGGTGGCGGTGGCGGCGGTGGTGGAGCAGATGGGATTGGTGGGTCGGAAGGTCAGAATCGACAAAGTGGTGGGCGGTTAAGGAATCGGAGGAGAGCGAAGGCAAAAGGGGACTGTGTGATTTTGTGATTTTTTTTTTTTTCTTTTCTCCCTTCCTCTTCGTTGAAATGGGGTTTTTTTCCTTTTTTCTTTTTCTTTATTTATATACATGATATATGGCTCTTCGTACTTACTTACCCCTTTTCTTTACTGGGCCTTTTTCTATTCTGTTTATGATATTTCTCCCCCCCCCCCCCCATTTCTCTTTTTACTTTATCTACCTGGACAGAATTTTCTTTTCTTTCTTTCTTTTTTTTTTTTTTTTTTGTTGCTCAACGAAAGAAAGAAAAAAAAAAAAAAAAGAAAAAGGCAATGGGATGATATTTTTCTTTTGTCTTCGTTAGGCCATATATATTTCCTTTCCCCCTCTTTTTTTTTGTCTCCATTATCCATTTTTCCAACTTCCCCTTTTCTCTCTATCTATATAACGTCATTTCCTCCCTTCACTTTCATCAAATTGCCCAACTATTAACGACCCGCCACGCCATCTGAAATGTTCACATGGATGAAACAAAATTTCTATCTTTATATATAAAGTCCCTTTTTTTTCTTTTTGCACATTGTCTTCCTTCACCCCTTTTTCCCCCCTTTTTCTTTTTTCTTTTTTTGTGTGTACGGGGGGGGGGTCTGTGTATATGTCGGAGGGTTTTCAACAGACGTGGTAAAATACTCTTGTATACATGTCTACATACATATATAAAGAATAGCAGGTCTGAATATTGGTGGACTTATTGTTTTTTCTTCTTCTTCTTTTTTTTTTTTTTTTTTTTTTTTTTTCTTGATTTGTGGTTTGGTTTGGTGAGGTGAGAGAATATGTGAAAATGTGAAATTATGTAGGGATCTGAGGTACCGTACGTTGTGGATAAAGCAAAGCAAAGTGTTGGCGTCTAATCAACCACCCGCGCGGGAGAGAAGGGGGGGAAGGGAGGAGAAGGAGGAACAACTTTCCTCTTCTTTCATTTTCAAATCATTTTTTACAGATTGTACTTGAGAAAAGCGTTCCTTTGTGGCTCTTGCTCTTTCTTATCTATCACCACCTCCTTCGTCTACACACACATACGATGTTCATACGCCTAGGGGTATGTGTCGCCGTAGAAAACTCTATTTCCCCTATCTATCTATGTATGACCTTCCCACCTGTTTTAACTCCAGCCGTCTTCTGGAGCGGGTAAGATAAATCCGGAGGCGAGGGGTGTTACTCAAAGGGAGAAATGGTAATAGTTAATACCTCCATCTAAGTGCATAATATAATGTTTTTTTTTTCTAGTCAGAGAGTATAAAACGATCATATGGAAAAATCTCATATATAAGTGCTGTCGATACATACGTACACACACACACACACACACACACACACACACACACAAAGGGAATAATAAAACGAAAGGAAATGGGACGAAGGTAAAATAATAATAAAACCAATCCCGCTTCAAACCATCATCACATCCTAAAAACCCCAAACTTCGTCTTCACCTCCTCCTCAGCCCTCCCGCCCAGCGCAGCCGTAAGACTCAACCCGAGTACCATCCGCGTATGCGCCGGCGGAATCACGCCGTCATCCCACAACCGTGCCGACGAGAACGTCGCCTCGGACTCCGTGTCGATGCGCTCCTTCAGCTTCGGGTCGACCGTGCGGCCCACAGCCTCCATGACTGAGGAGAGCTGCTCGGAGCCCATCACGCCGATCTTGGCGTTGGGCCACATGTAGAGGAAGCGGGGGGAGTAGGCGCGGCCGCTGGTTGGGTGGTTAGCTTGGATTAAACAATTGAAAATTTTTGTTGAAGGATTAAAGAAAGAGGAGGAAGGGATAAGGAGAGGAGACATACCACATTCCATAGTTACCCGCACCAGCGCTGGAGCCAAACACAACAGTGAATTTAGGAACATCAGCACACGCCACGGCCGTCACGAGCTTAGCTCCATTCTTCGCAATGCCGCCCTTTTCCGCATCCGCGCCAACCATGAAACCAGAGATATTTTGCAGGAAGATCAGCGGGATATTGCGCTGGGCGCACAGCTGGATGAAATGGGCGCCCTTGAGTGACGACTCGGAGAAGAGGATGCCGTTGTTCGCAACGATGCCGACCTGCATGCCGTAGATGCGCGCAAAGCCCGTGACCAGTGTGCTGCCGTAGTCGCGCTTGAATTCGGCGAACTCGCTGCCATCTACGATTCGGGCGATGACTTCGTGGGCGGGTATTTGGCGCCGGAGATTCGTGCCGACGATGCCGGAGAGTTCGGCGGGGTCGTAGAGGGGTTCTTTTATCGTGGAGGAGATGGAGGATGTGGATGCTGGGTTTGCGGGGGAGGGTGGGAGTGGGAGGGTGGTTTTGGGCCAGTTGAGGTTGGAGATCGATCTGCGGGCGAGGACGAGGGCGTGCGCGTCATCGACGGCGAGGTAATCGGTGACGCCGGAGACGCAGCTGTGCAGGTGGCCGCCGCCAAGGTCTTCAGCGGATACAACCTCTCCGGTAGCGGCTTTGACGAGTGGCGGGCCAGCGAGGAAGATGGTGCCTTGGTTCTCGACGATGATGGATTCATCGCTCATGGCGGGGACGTACGCTCCGCCTGCCGTGCATGGTCCCATAACTACAGAAATCTGCGGGATGCCCATAGAACTCATTCTAGCCTGGTTGAAAAAGATGCGACCGAAATGGTCTCTGTCCGGGAAGACGTCTGCTTGGTGGGGGAGGTTGGCTCCGCCGGAGTCAACCAGGTAGATACAAGGCAGCTTGTTCTCCTGGGCGATTGCCTGTGCGCGCAAGTGCTTCTTGACCGTGATGGGGTAGTAGGTGCCTCCCTTGACCGTGCTATCGTTTGCTACGATCATGCAGGAGACTCCCTCAACTGTTCCAATACCGGTGATGATACCGCCCGAGGGAACATCTTCGCCGGGGTAAACCTGGTATCCTGCCAGCGGGGAGAGCTCGAGGAATGAAGTTCCCGGGTCAATCAACGACGTGACGCGATCTCGAGGAAGCATCTTTCCGCGAGCAATGTGCTTTTCCTGCGCTTTTGTAGGACCTCCCTTGGCAATTTTGGAATGAAGATCAGTCATTTTGGCCAGAAGCTCATCCATCTGAGCGGCATTCTCTTTGAAATCTGCCGACGAGGTGTCGACAGATGTTGGCAGGACAGATATAGCCGATGACTGGTGCGAATGCGTGTAATTGGAAATTGATCTTGTGCTCTGGCGGGAGCCAATTGCACCACGAGGCGCCGCTATTCGCAATTGGCGACTGGATGTCAGGGCAGTGCGAAGGCTGCGGAGGAGCATTGTGGAGGGAGCACGGATTGAGGTAGCCATGACCAAGGGGCGATCAACGAAGGAATTAGAAATAAGTTGGGTTATTCTGTCATATCATAGAGCCAGAAGCAACATAAACAAACCCTCACTCCCCCACGGGGTATATATCTCACAAAAACAAATTGGAAGTGGTAAAAAGAAAGAAAAGAAAAAAAAAAAAAGTTGTATAGAAAAAAGGAACGATGTTCGGGTGTTGTCAAGGCGGAGAGTTGCGTTGCGTCCCCCGTGATCCGGCTCAGGGCCAGTTAGCCGACGGCAGCCGCAGCTCGGGGTTTCGGCATCACCCAATCGGGAAGGTCTGCCGAAAGCTCGGCAACGGAGATTCGATCGATTGATTCTGGTCTGACTTGTTTGTATTTTTTTTTTTCTTATTTTTTGCTTTTGGCTGCTTTCTTGACAAATAATAGTCGTATCTGTATACTCCTCATCCCTTCTACCATTCTACTCTCACGCGCCTCCCGATATGGCATCTCCCTGTCTTCCTCGCCTGCTTGGCCGCGCTTCCAGAACTTTCTGCAGGCCGCGGAGGCAGGTGGTCCAGCTTCCCCAATGGCGCGCGGCGTCAACAATGCATCCACAGGGTTTTGTGCCACCAACACACGAGGAACTAGTGGAACTGAGAGAGCGAGTTCAAGAATTTACAAGTATGGGTGTCTTTTTTGTGATATTGTTAACGTTCTCGTCCATTGAGTGGAGGGCTAATAATAGTAAGCGTGCTCTGCTACACAGGACGAGAGATTCCGGAAGAGGTCGCTGCTCGCACAGATCTCCAGAATGACTTCCCCGCCGACATGTGGCAGAAGCTTGGAGAGGCTGGGTAAGCCACCAACTTCTTGAGTGGTTTAAGTTGGTATCCGCTTGTACTGACTGGCCATTTTTCTTTGAATCAAAGGTTCCTAGGTGTCACGGCGGATGAACAGTATGGTGGTCTATCAATGGGCTACCAAGCGCATTGCGTCGTTTTGGAGGAAATTAGCCGGGCTTCAGGTGCATATACCTCTCTAGGCGGCTAGGGCTCGTATACAATGGGATATAATACACTGACAAATCCTTTAACTCTTGGACAATAGGCAGCATTGGTCTATCTTACGCGGCCCACTCCCAACTTTGCGTTAACCAGCTCTCTCTGAATGGCAGCCCGGAACAGAAAGCCAGATTTCTCCCAGGTCTGATCTCAGGGGAGAAGATTGGTGCGCTGGCAATGTCAGAGCACTCTGCAGGTTCGGATGTCGTCAGCATGAAGACCACTGCTAAGGCTGTGGATGGAGGATTTTTGCTTAACGGGACAAAGATGTGGATTACCAACGTGAGTACCACACTAGCTAACCCCAATTGCGTGTCATCAACCCATGACAATGGAATATAATTTTCTAAATTTGTCTTTTGCTCGCATGACCTGTAGGGACCCGATGCCGACTATATAGTTGTGTACGCCAAAACAAAGCCTGACCAGGGCTCAAAGGGTATCACTGCTTTCGTTGTTGAGAAGACATTCAAGGGCTTCTCCTGCGCTCGGAAACTCGACAAGCTCGGCATGAGAGGTTCAAATACTGGCGAGTTAATCTTTGAAGGCGTGTTCGTGCCACGGGAGAATATGCTGGGGGAGCTTAATCGCGGCGTGAAGGTGCTTATGGAGGGGCTTGACTTGGAACGTCTCGTCCTCAGCGCAGGACCACTTGGGTAAGCGATTGAACCCCTGCTACCATTCAATATAAGAAGTTGAGGTAGCGGGAAATAGCGTCAAAGCCGAAAATTCCCACCGATAATGTACACAGCGTTTGCTAACTGAACAAACCCCTCCGGCACACGCCCCCCCCCCGCGTTGCCGTCCTTTTCTTCTTATTTAGAATCATGCAAGCGGCCCTTGACCTTGTGCTACCATATACCCACACCCGCAAACAATTCGGCATCCCAATCGCCCGCAACCAACTCATCCAGGGTAAACTCGCAGACATGTACACCAAGCTCTCCGCATCGCGCGCGTACACCTACACCACGGCCCGTCAAATCGATGAGGCCGCGGCCTCCAGCAGCGAGGCAAGCAACAGCGCCATCCGCACTCAGGACTGCGCTGGTGCGATCCTGTATGCTGCCGAGCGCGCGACGGAGTGTGCACTTGACGCCATCCAGCTGATGGGCGGGAACGGGTATATCAATGAGATTCCTGCGGGGAGACTGCTGAGGGATGCCAAGTTGTATGAGATTGGGGCGGGGACGAGTGAGATTCGGAGGATGTTGATTGGGAGGGTGTTCAATAAGGAATACTTGTAGATTGTAGGGCTCGATGCGGGATTTTCTTTCATTGTATTTGTCTTTCTTATCTTTTCTATTTTTTCCCTATATACTCCGTATGCAGGTATACTATAGAGAGAACCTTGTTTCGTTTGCCATTGATAGGACGGTTTGTTTGTTTTGTGAAACTATCTCAGTTGGCTATACTCCATCTCAATGTGTAGGCAGAGGGTAATTATTTTCCATATATATATAAACAGCTCCGATGAATATGATAAGATCTCTATCTCCTTACACCCCTCACCAACAGTTCCACCAAGAAATTAAGCTACAGCCACCAAGAACGAGAACAAGTTTTAGCGTGGCGGGGTACGCTTAAACCGGATGCCATTAGGGAGCAAGTGGTTAATAAGTTATTATAAGTTGCTCTTTGGCAGCAGAATTCCCCCAACTTCCAACTCACTGCAAGTTAGTTACTGAACTATCTATCTACCTTTACTGCCGCGTGTGCTGGCAACTGCCTGCTGCTGCTGCTGCTGTTGCTGTTACTACTACTACTCTCTTTATACAAAACACCCTCACTATTGCTTGTTTGCTCCCTTTTGCATAACTACTTTGAAGTACAGTTACCCTTCCAAGGCACAGAGGCGGTTAGATAGATATTCTTTCACAATCTAGCTTAGCCGCGCTGAGGTTTTTGGCTGAAACGAGCAGCCCCGCTCTCTTTTTGTTTTGTCAGCTCCCGGCCCTTGCTCGACATTGATATATTTATGCCATACTACATTTTTCAAACGAGGATAAATCAAATCAAAGAGTAGAAAAGGAACACTCCCGTTACAGGAACAATGTCTGATGACGAGGATTACTACGACGATGATTTCGATGGTGATTGGTTCTGGGGCGATGAAGGGGAGCGAGAGCTTGCGGTCAGTCATGTCATCCCATCCCATCCATGCTATATTCCTTCAAAACGCGCCCCTCCAACCATACTCATACTCCTCACCCCTGAAATATTCATGGTTGATTTTATATATGTTCATCAAGCTGAAAAAGAGATAAAAAAAAAACTCGGGCAAATTCCCTTCCTCCTTTTCCGGGAGAAAAAGGGAATTTGCTTTCCTTTTTTTTTTTTATTCATTTATTTTATAGGACGATCTAGCAGAAGGCACAATGCATTCTCCCGTCTACATGGACCAGGGCGCTTATGATGCAATTGACAGCGCGTCGGACTGGGACTACTACACGGACGAGTACTTCGATGACGACCTGTCCGTTCTGCACGAGCACAGCCTTAAATCAACCGCGTCATCCCCCCCCACAGGCATGCGGGGCGGGAAGCAGAAGAAGAACAGGAAGAACAAGAAGCGCGCCGGGAATGATGATAACATTAATGAGGAGGAGGACACTTCCGAGTCCTTCTGCTGCATACTCTGGCGGCCGTCCGGCTTCCTGGTTGACCAGGGTGAGCTGTATGAGCCGGGACATGGCGAGAAGGTGGCGCTGTTGAAGAATTGGCGGGAGATATTTAAAGATTCGCAGCCGAAAAGGGGCCAAAGGCTTCAGAAGTCTGCTTCTCCTTCTCCTCCCCGTGTCTCGCCTCCGTCGTCCACGTTCTCGAAGTCTGCCTCTGTTAGGAAACAGCCAGCTCGCCTCAGGAAGATAACAGAGAAGCGGAATTTGGGTGCCAGAATTGGTGGGGTTGTTAACGCGCCTATATTTGATAGCGAGGGGAATAGTGAAGAGGGGTTGGAATTTGCAGGAGATGGAGATGGTAGTGAGGATGACGAGGACGATGGAGGATATAAAACCCCGCCTCCGTCTTTTCTGCCCGCATCCCAGCAGGAGATTTATGAGAAATCACGGAAGAAGACAACGACGGTGCCATCCCGCAGTGCCAACAACACCAATGACAAGGGTCACAATAGGCGCACTGGATCACATCTCAAATCCGTCATGTCCGCCTCAGCGCAGGAGGAAATCCCAGCACTCCCTCCGGTGTTGGTATCGCCATCCTTGCCAACAGCGAGCTCCAAGCAACAGCGTTCCGGCCATCTTTCCACCGCCCTCAGCACAGTAACAGCAGCGGCGACAACGACAACGACAACAATAGCAACACAACCCACAACCTCAATCTTGCACAACGGGAAAGATGTAATGGAACCCGGCACTCTGTTACAAGATAGCTATACCGAAACTAACAGTACCGATAATATACCCCTAGCGAGAGCGGGCAGCTCGCCCCGCACTCATCATCGCCAAGGTCGGAAACGAAAAGCGTCTAGTCCCCCCGATAGCGCTCACGGAGATCAGCAGGGTGGGAAGACGAGATCGAAGCGAGTTGCGACGAGGCGGAAGCGAGAAAATGAAAATGACGGTGACGGTGACGGTGACGGTGACGGTGACGGTCGTGATAATGGCAAAAGCAAGAAAGAGGCGCGGATACCTATTACCAGGGCACGACGGTCTTTGAGAGAGAAGAAGAAGTTGTAGTTTTTTTAGAGGCTTTTAGAGCAAGGGGGATGGATACACATGTGAATTGATTGGTGGAACTAGGTTGGGACAAATGGATTGAGATTCTCTTGTTTTTGTCCTTCCATGGCGTATGGCGGTGGATATGATTTGAGTACAGCTATTATTCTATTTCTGGGAGTCCCCCTTTTTTCTGTGATGCGGATTTCGCGATATACATACGTCAGGTAAACTATCGGCCCCTTGTTGTTTAAGTAATCACTTATTTGTTATCATCTACAACAATGCACAATTTAAACATGAGAACAGATGTGGATCAACACAGCAACAGGCTTTTTACCCCCGTGAATGTTCTTGTCGGCCTATTCACCTCCCTTTGGAGCAGGCTAGATAATGCAACCGCAGCAGTTCCATCATGGAGCAGCGGAAGAGGTGTTTCGAAGTAGCGCTCCGCATCTTCACCTCCCTCCTAACCAATCAAACACGACACCGCAGTCCTTCTCAACCCGTTTTAGGTAATTTCCTCTCTCCGCGGCTCGGAATTCTTGGCACCCTCTAGCCCATTGCCGAGTCACGGGGCCCCGCAAATCTAGCTTAGCCCCGGAGAACTCTCGGGCTCGGCTGACCTTCCCGATTTCATCCCCCGCGCCAATCCAGCGCTTTCCATCGGCCAAAACAGCAAATCGTGGATTCCGGGTTGCAACATCAAACCAACATCCCATATGATCTGTGATCCTGGCGGTGTACAGAGCTTGTGAGAATTTACGCTGATGTTTTTTATTTCCTCATGTTATGCATACAATATACAATTGATCATCACGACGATACCTTTCACACGCTTCTTTCTTAATTCCTATATCTATAGAACCTCCGGGGGGGGTGGCACATTTGATTGATATATTCTATCCATGAGGACACCAGCCCGAATGTCTTTCATCTCTCGACTCCCCTCCACCACCTCCCGCCTGGGGACAAGGGCGGCTATCCTCAAACCAACAGCAGCAACAGTCCGTGCCAATTCCGCGCTGTCAAATGGCCCCGAGATCAAGGCGCTCAGTTCCATCCTCATCGCCAATCGTGGCGAGATCGCGCTGTGAGTTGGATCTATCTACATATACATACATGTACACTTCTTGGGAGTCTACGAACGGGGCTGACGTACGTCTTGTTTTTTTTTTTAATTTTTTTTTTTATGTTACAGACGAGTAGGACGAACAGCTTCACAACATGGCATTCGAGTAACGACTCTCTACACGGACCCGGATGCGCGGGCCCAACACGCCCTTAGCTCCCCGTTCGCGTTCAATCTGGGTGACACCTCTGCGTATCTCGATGGAGATCGGATAATTGAGATTGCGAAGAAGGAGGGCTGCCAGGGCATACATCCCGGTTATGGGTTTGTGAGTAGTTAATGGGTTTTTTTTTTTTTTTTTTTTTTTTTTTTTTTTTTTTTTTTTTTTTAAAAAAAAAAAAAAAAATCTTTCTGTACCGTTTTTACTTGTTTGGCCAGTGGGGGTGGATTTTTTAAGAGCTTAAAAGCTTCTGTATTTGTTTTGGATTTGTGGGCTGACGATATTTCAAAAACTTTCAGTTGAGTGAGAACTCGGCCTTTGCGCAGAAATGCACGCAAGCAGGTCTTGTTTTCATTGGCCCACCGCCTAAGGCTATTGAGGCTATGGGTGATAAGAGGTATGTGGGCATACGCATAATATATATATTTACTTCCAATGGGTTACATGCTTATTTTGAGGACGTGTAGTCGATCAAAGGAAATCATGACAGCAGCAGGCGTCCCCTGCGTGCCGGGCTATCACGGCGAGAATCAAAATATGGATTTCCTCGAAGCGGAGGCGGAGAAGATCAAGTTCCCAGTCCTCATCAAAGCCGTGAAGGGTGGCGGTGGCAAGGGCATGCGGATCGCCAGCTCCAAAGAGACATTCCGGGACCAGCTTATCTCAGCCAAGTCGGAGGCGATGAACTCCTTCGGCGATGACACGATGCTGGTTGAGAAATATATTACGACCCCGCGACATATCGAGGTGCAGGTGTTTGCGGATAAGCATGGGAACTGTGTTGCGTTGGGCGAGAGAGATTGCAGCATCCAGCGCCGTCACCAGAAGATCCTTGAAGAATCCCCCGCCCCGCATCTGCCTGAGGCGACGCGGAAGGATATTTGGGATAAAGCGCGGTCTGCGGCGTTGGCTGTTGGTTACGAGGGAGCGGGAACGGTGGAATTCATCTTCGACAATGACACGGGCGAGTTTTTCTTCATGGAGATGAACACCCGGTTACAGGTCGAGCATCCGGTTACGGAAATGGTTACGGGACAGGATCTGGTCCATTGGCAGATTCTGGTTGCGGAGGGTGCCCCGTTGCCTCTGACGCAGGATGAGATCGAGGCTATTATGGCTACGAAGGGCCACGCCATCGAGGCGCGTATTTACGCTGAGAACCCCGATCAGGGATTCGTTCCGGATTCAGGCCGTCTGTTGCATGTTCGCACTCCTGCAGCTTCAGAGGACGTGCGGATTGACGCTGGTTTCGTTGCTGGAGATGAAGTATCTTCGCATTACGACCCTATGATCTCGAAGCTGATCGTCAGAGGCGCGAATCGGACAGAAGCTCTGCGAAATCTATCCATGGCGCTGGAAGAGTATGAAGTGGCGGGACCAATCACAAACATCGAATTCCTGAAACGGGTATGCAAGAGCCCAGACTTTGTCTCCGGCAATGTCGAAACGGGCTATATCGATAAACACAAGGCAGAACTATTCGCAAAGGAGCCTGTGGAGAATGAAGTTCTGGCCCAAGTTGCATTGTCCTGCCTACTCAGCGAGTCAAAATCGAGCGGCCCAGCAGGCACAACAGTAGGATTCAGCCCGGCATATCAAGAGCGACAATTCGCGTTCGTAGAAGCTACCGCGCAGAACCCCTCATCAGAGGCATCCGGCAGCGCAGCAGCGCCCTTCAACGTCCAAGTACAACAAACTGGCGCGGCAACATTCAACGTCGTCGTGAACGGCACTAGTTTCCAGAACGTCAAAGTCCAGCATCAGCGCCAGCAGGAGTCCAACGTGGTCACCTCGTTCTTCCCGCACACAAGACTTGACACGACGGTAGTCCGCGACGAGGATACGATCACAGCGTTCCAGCGGGGGAGACAGTACCGGTTCAAGATCCCGCGGGCGAAATGGATGGAGAAGGCGCTGGGGATTAAGGATACGGCGAACAGCGTGCTTGCGCCGATGCCGTGCAAGGTCTTGCGGGTGGAGGTTGTGGAGGGGGCGACGGTGGTCAAGGATCAGCCGCTTGTGGTTATTGAGAGTATGAAGATGGAGACTGTGATTCGGAGTCCGCAGGATGGGAAGATTGAGAAGGTTGTGCATAAAGCCGGGGTAAGTTTTTTCTTTTTTTCTTTTTCTCTTCCTTTTTCTATTTCCCTTTTCTTTTCCTTTTTTTTTTTTTTTTTAATAACTCCCCACCACCCCACCCCGTCCTTTCACCTTCCCTTCTCGTTTTAGATAACCCTCTCAAAATCCCAAATAAAAGAGGTTAACTTCTCACTAACGCAATTGCGCGGCATTATTAGGATATATGCAAAGCTGGGTCCGCGCTTGTGGAGTTTGCGGATGCCTCTTCTGACGCTGACACGAAGATTTCATAACAATGATACATACATTATCCAGCATACGTTGAGCCGTTTGCGCGTTGTGCTGAAGTGGTGAGCGGGGCCATTGTATGGAATGGAGAATCACGAACGGCCGCCGCCCATCATGTTATGTTGGAAGGAAGAGGGTTTTTTTTTTTTTTTTTTTTTTTTTTCGCGTTGCTAAAAAGGATTCCCATCACTCGCCTGTTCTGCCCTTTTATATGATTTTTCTTTTTTTCTTTTTCTATGTGTATATAGGATATAGGAATGTTTTTGGATTAATATCCTATCATCGTTATTATTAGATCGCATGTATGTAGATATACGCAGTAGAGAGAAAGAAAGTATAAATTAAATTAAAAACTTAAAAAAAAAAAAGATTTTGTGTCCAGTCACTAGTTAACTACTGGAGAATGCTTTCGTTTATTCTCGGCCTTGTCGGCAGCAATCACCCGGCGTCGCATGGTTGTTGTAAATAGTGAGTTTTTCCTGTGGATATCATTATCCAAGAACTAAAACTTTGTTACTTCGATATATTTGAGTTGTATGAATCTTGAAAGAGAAATGTTAAAATTATGGGAAACTGAGGGAATTTACATTATATATTTTCTCCTTCGAGGGTGGGGTGGGGTGGGGTTATTTTTATTTTTATTTTTATTTTTACTTTTTTTCCTGAAAGGTCTCCATATTGTATTCAGATTGAAGGTTGAGTTTCAGAGATTTTTTATATGGAGCTTGCAAATATGATTACCTCCCCTGCATTTGGCATTACGACTGGGTATGGAGGATAGATTGATAGCGGCGACTACTCTACTGCATGGGTCGAAGTGATGAAGATAAATAATAAAAAAAAATCAGCTACTCATCTGACTCTTCAGCCGATCTCTTGGGGGGCATCTCGCCGCCGAACCACCCACCATAGCTCCCCACCCAAGCTCCCTGGACCGGGGTGGCCCTGGTGGTGGCCCTGGTGACCCTCCCAGTGCTACCAGTGCCCCAGACTACTGCGTAAGTCCCAGTGCCCTAATGCTCCCCCCCCAAACCAGGGCCCCAACACCCAACGCCCAACGCACACCCCCCCCCCAGCCAAGAGCCTAAAAGGGTAGCCAGAACCGCTGGGACCAGGCCCACGACTGCTGTAGTCTGCAGCCGCCGTAGCGACCGTTAGTGGCGGCCTTCTGGTGGTTGCTGTCCAGTGTTCACCGCCTTGCCAGAGCCTAGACCCGGGTCCAGCCCAACCGTTGCCCGCGCGTCTTCCCCTTGGAAGTTCTGATCTGCCGACGACGCCTGGCAGAAAAAGGGGGAAAAAAAAGTCACGATAGTTGGAGTTGAGCCGTCATCTGACCCCCAGTGGCCAGCGATCAGTCGCGGTTTTATTGCCAGAGAGAGCTTCCAATTAATTGCCTGGTGTGTTGGCTCAAAATAAATTCAGATTTTTCTTCTTCCCTCCCCTTCTTCCCCTTCCCTTACCTTTTCAAGCAATGTTGGCCGCGGCGAGAATCCTTCACATCCATCTTGATATTAGATAAAAAAAAATTTGTTCGATTTTTGTTCTTTCGATCGAACAACGCTCGTTTTCCTGGCTTTGATCCAATCTTTTCTTTTCTTTTATTTTATTTTTTTCCCCATCTTTTTGAAATTCCGCTTTTTGCCAGCTGGTCGGTTTTATCACTGCAAAAATTTATCTGTCCATCCCTGATACGGCTCTATATTCCCTCTATTATCAAACTGAATTGTCTGATCGTGTTGCGTGATACCGTACCTGAGACGTTAAATTAAACCACTACACAGAATTTGATCTGGTGAGTCTTTTTGTCTCAATCCCTCGATACCAATGAGCAACAGAAGCATTTATGTACCAATTCCAAATTCTCGCCAACATATAATATCCCGACCACTTGAATCTTATTCAATTATTCATTCCTATCAATATCTCTCCCAATTTGCCCTGCATCCCCATTACTGACATATATCCACATGCAGATACGATACCTAACCCCTTTGGAAAGGAAAAAAAAAAAAAAAAAAAAAAGTCCACACCAGAAGCAGTACACAAGCAAAAGCTACTATGTTCAAACCATCAATTGCCCGCCAGGCACTCCGGGCTGCCAGCCATGGCTACAAGGGGCCACCAGCAGCTATCCGCTCCACCTCTTCTAGGCCGGCTCTCACCACCACACAGGCCCGCTGCATCTCCACAACCCCTGCTCTAAGAGAAAGCAAAAGGGATGACAAGGACGAGGACCCTTTCAAGAAATCCAGCACCGCTGCTTCCAAGGAAGAGACGGCAGAGCACGAGGGTCGCTATGCTCGGACCGATGAGAGCGTTCGTGTCGAGTATCCCGAGGACCACGAGATGCCTCGCAGCCCTATCGTTCAGGGTCGCGGTGGTATGCACTTCAAGCGGACGCTGGCGTCCTTTTCGTTGGAAGGTCGTGTCTCGGTCGTTACTGGGGGTGCTCGGGGATTGGGGCTGGTTATGGGGCAGGCGCTCGTGGCGTCGGGCTCTGATCTTGCCATTGTGGACTTGAACAGTAAGCAATTATTTCTACTTTCCTTTTTCTTTTCCTTTTTCTTTTTCTTTTTCCTTTTTTGTGATATCAAGTATCGGATGGGATAGATTTTTGTCAATCATTGATAGCTTTGTCGATCATGTGATTTACATGTGACTCCTGCCTTTGCTCTATTTCTAGATCAGATACTGACTAGAAATGCAGAGGACGAAGCTGAGGAGCAGGTGAAGAAGCTGGTGGCGCAGTATCGGGAAGAAAACCCAGGCATTGAAATGTATGTCCCCCTTCCCCTGCCCCCTGCCCCCTGCCCCCACGATATATATATCAAACTCCCCTGGTCCTAACCTACAAAAAAAAAAAAACCAGCATGCCCAAAATAACCGCCCATTACGCCGACGTCGCCAACCCCGACTCCGTCAACGAGTGCCTCACAAACATCCTTGCCTCCCACAGCCGCATCGACAACCTCGTCACCTCCGCCGGCTTCACTGAAAACTTCGACGCCATCTCCTACCCGTACGACCGCATGCAGAAGCTCTGGGGCGTCAACGTGGACGGCTCCTACCTGTTCGCCGTCGGCGTCGCCAAGCACCTGCTGGAGCGCAAGGCGCCGGGCTCCATCGTCATGGTCGGCAGCATGTCCGGGTCCATTGTTAACGTGCCGCAGCCGCAGGCGCCGTATAATGCTGCCAAGGCCGCGATTAGACACCTCGCCGCGTCGCTGGCGGTGGAGTGGGCGCCGGCGCATATTCGGGTTAACTGTATTAGTCCCGGGTATATGTTGACTGCGCTGTAAGATTTGGTTTTTCTATTTTTGTCTAAATACTCACCCCCCTAAAGGCCTTCCAAGGAGGGGGTTTCCCTAAAAGAAAGGAAATAAAAGAAAGAAATCGTCAAACTAACAAATCACAGAACACGCAAAATCCTCGACGACAACCCGGAGCTCAACCGCCAATGGACCTCGCTCATCCCACAGGGTAAAATGGGCGTGCCCGAGGATCTCATGGGCGCCGTGACGTTCCTCCTCAGCGACGCGAGCAAGTATGTCACCGGTGCCGATCTCAGAGTCGATGGTGGATATACCCTGACGTAGACAAGGAGAAGGAAATTAATTTTTGGGACTTTCTTCTTCATCAGCCAAACCCTTCGTGTATTTTTCTTTCTCTTCCCACTTGCTTGCCCCTATAGTTTTATCTTCGCGTGGGGAACATCGATGTCAATTATTTAATATTGTTGTGTGTTGTTTTCTTTGCACGCGTATGTTCATTGGCTTGCTTGTTTTCGCCTGCTCCGAGTTTCCCTAGACCATTTGCTCCATTTTATCTTTTTTATCTTTTTATCTTTTTTTATTGTCCTCTCCATGAACTTTTTCTCGGCGGGTATTTGTTTAACTATTTTACTATTTCTATATATTATTAGTACTTTCTCATTGATCTATCACCACCGTTGCTTTATTCATTATGTATTATAGCTGCATGTTTGTTCTCCTTGTTAACATTGCTAACATTCCCATCCGCGCTCTCTCTTCTCTTCTCTCTCTCTCTCTCTCTCTCTCCCCCACACCTATATGTTGCCGCGTGTTTTCAACCCCATCGATCCGAAGTCATATAGCAGCAGGCCACGCGCGACAAGGCAGTGGAGCGGGTATACATACACACATATATATATATCACACCTATTCCTATGAATCTGAAAACTGGATAATAATAAAAGTCCTCATTCTCCACCACCCAATTTTTTCCATACCCTGGCTGCCCCCTTGAAAACAACAACAACAGCAGCAGCAACAACAGCAATTGACAGTGGGGGATAGAAGCACACATACATCCATACATACATGTATTTATTTATCTCGAGTGTCAGGTATGGTATGGGTGGGTGGGATGGGACCAAGGTTGGTTGGGCGGGGGGCCGGGGGTTTACAGAATAGTGGTTTCCCTGGGCTGGCTGGCTGGCCCTGACCCCCCTTCGATTTTCCCTCTCGACTCGAACATCTTCTTCTCTCCGACCGTCTCGATCCATCACAGGCAGGCAGGCAGGCAGGCAGGCAGGCAGGGTCCTATCGAGAGGGGAGATACAATTCCCATTTCGACATTATTCCATGTCTCTGGACGTGCCGGACGTGCCACGTGCATTGGGTGGAGAGTGGGTTGGAATTCCCGCCTGGTCTCTTTTTGCTGGCTTTGTTTTGTATCCTATTATTATTCCTCCATGCTGCACAGCCTGCCTTGGCTTTCTGTTAAAAATAAATAAAAAATAAATAAAAAATAAATAAAAAATAAAAAAACAAACAAACAGGAATGAGCCAAATAAATTTATATCTCCATCGCAAATGTTTAAATGCTTGGCGTCGTGGCAACCCCACCGGGGGCCCCACTGTGCCGAGGCATTTAGCGGAGATCTAGACGAGATCAATATTTTCTGTACTGGATTTTTTTTTTTCTAACTGTTCTGTACTTGCCAGTTGGTATATGACTTTAACAGAGTTTGAATGGGGTTAAATACAGGAGATATGCTGTGTACATACACATAGTTCTCTCACACCAAGACTACAGTTAACTAGTAGAAACAGGAAATCCAGTTGCTTGGGAGAAGGGGGAGGAGGAGGAGGAGATGGAGTCTACTCAGGGAAGCAACGGACAGTGCCTTGAAGAAGATTCAACCTCCTCTCAAGCCGTAGCTTGGGTCTATGTACGGAGTAGGGAGGGTAGAATAATGACGACTTGACCAACTGATGTGCAGTCGATAGAATGATGCTCTTTTTCGCCGTTTTTCAAAAAAAAAATATATATATATATAAATAAATAAATAAATAAATAAATAAATAAATAAATAAATAAACTGCGGGAAGCGCAGCGGGACGGTCCGGATCCACTCAATCGATAACTTAGAGTTTAAGCTTATCTTGCCGATGCATCCTCCAACCCACGGGATGGGGGGGGTCAGTGATGCATTACTCCTACTATCCTTATGTGGATGAGAAGTTACGGGGACAGCTTATTCGGCAGCGCCGGACGGGCTAATCCAGTAAGTTAGTATCTTGGGGGATTGGAATGGAGGGTTTAAAATGCTGCACTTTTTCTAATAAGAGGCCTAGGTTTTCCGTCAGGGGCAAAAGATGTAGTTAACCTCTGTCGACTCAGCACAGATCGATCGTGGTTGGTTGGGTGCAAAGGGCCAGCAAGGTCTGACTGAACCTTGGGAAATTACTAACCCCGTATTTATGCGTACCACGGAAAGGAGACGGAGTTACAACAACAACAACAACAACAACAACAACAACAAGAACAACAACAAGAACATCAATAATAATGGGTTACGCCCGCTGCCTGCCCCGGAAATAACAATGGCAGCTATTTTACATCTCTCTTCGTTTCACGATCTTCCATCCATAAGTTACTACGGAGTACATAAAAGGCGAGAGAGGTAGTTATTAGAGAACTGAATTCCGGACCTAAAGCGGGAATTTGAGAGATCTGGCGGACAGGAGAGGTCACCACCAGGAGATAGGAGGAATAGGGCAATGCTTGAGTGAGTTGCCATGGCCTATATCTATCTCCTCATTGACTCTTCTCGCCACCTTCTATGGATGTCAACGCCCAGGATTACTCCGTAATGGTTCACCAGTTAGCTAACTACCACGCAAGAGTAATCAAGCCTCCTCTATTTTTCTTACGGCGTGTCTCCCCCCCCCCCCCCCCCAACCAGCGGTCTGACTGACTGAAACAACAAACGGACAGGGGAGGTGAGTGTTTGTTCTAGAAGCAACGTGGAAAATTCTGCATAACCAGTACGTTATTTTAACTACCTACGCTGCTAAGCGACGAAGACACACACACACACACAGAGACACAGCACTTGCGGAGGCGTCGTCCTGCTGGTTTCCTTCTAGACTCACTCACTCTAGAGTCCAGACTACTTAATCAGATCCACCCAGGTCTCCAGCAGCCGTTGCTCCCGTCGATTTACATATATCTAATAATTATGGATCCCCGGATCCCCCGGATGAAAGAGCAAGATGTTGAGCACACTTCGCCCAGGGAGGAAAACAAAAGAGGACCAAGCAAGATTGATGCCCTTTTTTTTTTTTTTTTTTTTTTTTTTTTTTTTTTTTTTGGATAACTAAACCATGACTTTTCATTGGTTAAGATGCTACTGACCATCATCATCGGCCTCACACCCGCGCCCAACCAAGCTCCCAGGGTGTAATTAATCCGTAGTTATTATGTCAGTGATACAAAACACAGGGAAGAGATCCCAACACAATAATAACGCCATTTCCCCAGATTATTTGCCCCTTTGATGCTTGGATTAGACATAGAACTAAGGTAGCCATGTTTCTTTTCCTGCATGTTATCGTTATTATCCCCCGTGAGAGTACAGTATTGATTGATTGATGATTGATGATTGACTCGTCCCGTATTGTTTATTATTATTGTTGCTTGCTCGCCCGCTGCCACCAGGCCACATGACCCGCCAACTAATAAATACCTACATAAATAAATACATCACTACATAGCTCACTAGCTGCTAGCTTGGGCCGTATTATTATTATTGATTTCGATCTCGACTCCTCGACTCTCTCCGCCCGCCCTCACCACCTTGTCTTTCATCTTCTCCCCCCCCCCCAGGCTAATATTCGCCATTCCCGCTCGCTCTCTACCGCTAACTACTTTGCCACTTGATGGTCTGATCTGATCTGGCGCTCTTTGTTTCAGCTTACCGCTCATTCATCTCTGATCTCCGCTAGGTTCCAAGGTCGTTCGTTGCTGGGGTCGGTCCTCCCGGCTCCGCTCAGTGAAAGTGTGCTCGCCAGGAGATCGAAGCTCACCGACAACTGCGATAAAAAAAATAATAATAATAATAATAATAATAAACAAATCACATTGTCTCTTCATCTTCCATAACTCCAACAACAAACACGCATGTCTTTTTTGTTCCTTTGTCTAACCTTTTAGCTAGGTCTCTCTCTCTCTCTGTCTCTATCCCATCTCTCTATCTCATAAGTCCCTGCAAAAGGCGCCCCTTCCACGCGGTCACCTGGACAGGCTCACGTGAAGCCAATCGGATTCCCTACCTATCTATCCCCATAACACCTCCTACGCCGAGCTGTTTCTCTGTCCACTCCAACTCCCTTTGATTTTTCCTCCTCTCCTCGCCCCTGTGTGACCGGATGTGACCGTATGCTGCCTGTTCCCACGTCTGTGTCGTCCACGCCTTACAGATTGGACCGTTGCATGTGCCCGGCTGTGGAATGCTTTGCCTCCATCGCCCAGTGCCCTTGCTGAACCATGAGGCTCAGCTGACCAGTGGCGATTATCCCGCTCTCCCCGTCTGTTGTTGAGATTTTCTGTTTTATTTTATTTTATTTTATTTTACTTTACTTTATTTTATTTCTTCCTCTTTGCTCACTTAACTTTTCTTTCTTTCTTTTTTCTTCTTCTTCCTTTACTTACTGCTCTCTTTTCCGTGTTTGTGTGCTGTGACGGCTCGTTTTATTTTGCCTATTCCTCTTTCGATGAAGAGAGTTCAGCTCCAAGGCTGTCAATCCGAAAAGAAGTGGATTTTGCGAATCTGTTTTGGCGGGTTTTGTCTTCTTAGTGGCTAGTTACAATGACAGAAGCTTTGCCTAAAGGCATCGTCTTACACTCCGAGCGCATTAGTTCCGAAATCGAGAGCTTTGGCGGTGTGGATGCTGAGGATCTTGCAAAACTATGGCGAGGTAAGGATACTTACTTCCCCTTGTCTATGCTCTCGAAAGAAAACCACCACAAAGCAAAGAAGATATTTATGTTTTGGTTTAAGACACAATGAGAAAAAGCAATCCGCGAATAAACAATGGCAGAAGACAGCAAGCTCTTGTATATATATTCTAACATTTTTTTTCAATGTAGTCTACACCACAAACAGGTCTACGATGAAAGCAGATGAAGGAAGGCGATTAGAAAATCTATTCTGGAGAATATGGAGCAACAATGTCATTCTACGTACTATACAAGGTACTACATTAGCCGGCCTCTTCCTCCATATTTCTGAAGGAGAGAGCATCACCAGAATGGGTCCAGGCGGGTTAAGAGAAGTACATTCATCCACATGGCTAGATGAATTTAAGGGAGATCTCGTTCTGATAGATATTATTATTAGATCTCACCCTCGATACCGCGGATCCAATCAAGACGGCGCGCAGTTCCATCTACTTCGAGCGCCCAGCCGCAGAAGCTCCCAACGGGAACTAGTTGCAAAAGTACTCCAAATGTATCCCGAAAACCTTCGGTAAATGCAACTCGGGCGCCATTACTACCTTCTATCTTAAAGAAGCCGCGACAGGCTTCCAACGATGCCCAGAGGCTTCCCGGAGTTTCTACGGCCGGTGCCACTGATCGTTTCACGGGAAGCAATACATCTCTGTCCATATCACCGACTGCGGTTTTCGAAGACCCTCTGGGAGAATCCGTGTCGGAGAAGCCACGAAGGAAAAAGGCGACTTTTGCATCAAATATAACTTCTATGGAACCGGAGCCGGTGCCAATGCGGAAAAATATCTCTCAGCCACCTTTGGATCCCCCACCTGCAAGACATTCGCCTACCCCCGCATCCTCCGGGGAAACCAGAGCTTCACCCGACCTGTATGGCCCATCAGCACCTAGACGGCAGATATATCCCATACCCAACGGTGGGAGAAACTTTTACTTTTCTCCCTCTTAATCTCTGCTTTACAGAAACTATTTATACAGGCCCAACCCTAGATATCATACTAATTACAAAATGCCTGCTATATCTCTAGAATCCGCAATCTCCATAAGCCCCACCCCTACCCCCAACTCAAGGCCATACCCCTGGCTAGGCCCAGCAATGCAACGACCAGGCCCAACCTCAAACCCCACGTCACATCCTGCTGCTGCTATAGCAGCCAACCCTATCCACGAGCAGCATGCGCAACAACAGAAGCGGAGCAATAGCTCCCCGACCTCGCAACCGACGCAACCATCCAAAGTCTCCCTCGTAGAAAAGGATTTCCGTTCCCGATTTGTTGAAAAACGGCTACAGGAGTCGCGCAACCCGTCGTTCACTAACCTAGGCAGCTCATTGCTAACACAAGCCGATATCAAGGCAAGCGCTACAACCGTCGTCTCGGGAAACCCGGACACCGTGCGCTCTCGGAAGCTTCAATCATCAGGCGACGCAGGGCCGGTTATGGGTGTCCAAGCGGTTAGAGGCCGGGGAAAGGTTAAGGAAGGAAGAGGAGGCCATTCCTCCGCACAGAAGCAACATCCGTCCCGGAACAATGGTGCCGGTACCAAAGCAGTCGTGGTTGATTATGTCCAGGAAGAGGACGACGAGGACGGGGAGTGGGAGGATATCGACAGCGATGATGACCCCGCGAATTCAATTTCGCCATCCACATCACAGGCGCAGCCGCCGCATCAGCACGGCGTGCCTGCATCCAGCAGACCATCGCTGGGTCAGTAGCAGAGTCAGTTAAGCGAGATGATCGAGCGGGAGAGGAAGTTGAGTGCGACGATGCAGAAACAGGGGAAACGAGTGTGAAATACCGGCGGGGTGAAGGGGGTAATTGGGGGTGCGCAGCGGCGACGAATGAAAAAGTCATCCATACCTACCCCCCCCCCCCCCCCCTCCCTCCCTCCCCCTCTCCTCAAGTTTCGAATAAAAATGAAAACAACCCCTCGCCTTCGACCCCGAGAGAAAAATATGCGGATTAGACACAACCAAACCTCGCAGCCGGCCAGGATTCCAATCATTCCAGCTCGCCTATCTATCTATCTAGCTAGCCGGCCTCGACGCACGCCACCGATAAACCCCTGAACGCAGCAAAGGAGGGTAAAAAAAAAAAGGCAACCTCCAATCGAAGCAAGCAGGGGATGATGCAGATCAGATCTATCTGCCCCTCAATCCCTGATATCTTCGCTCAGCTTACTTACTTACTAGGGAGGGAGGGAGGGAACCTGGGCACTGCGTAGATGACCTATTCCTTACAATTTTCATCATAATCATATAATTAGCATATATATATATATATATATATAATATACCCTACTCAATCTCTTCACCAAACTGGAAAGACAAAAGAAAAAAAGAGCTTTTCATAGAACGAGATTATAATATAATAACATAATTATAAAAGAGCGCCTGACCTGCGTCGATTCCATTCTACCCGTCCCTACCTACTACTTCACTCCTCCTAGACATTTTACTCTAACCGTACCGTTCCTGTCGTTGCCTTGCACTGGCTTGCTGGCTGGATGGCTGTGGTGGTGTGTGTGGTGGTGTGGCGGCTTAAATACGGGGAGATAGCAGCAGCCTGAGCCCTTCCTTTCCTCCAGCTTCATCCCTACTATATTATATTATTTAAACACGATAGAAATACCATAGAATTTGTGCATGGCAGGTGATGAAAATACCCCATTATATTATTATTTATTGGGTGAGGACAACTTTATCATGTTGCGCCGCATGACCTGACCGTGCTTTAAGGGGGGGGGGGGAGCACCATCATCCATCATCCATCATCCCATCCAGTCAAGCGTTCGTAAGACAAAACTAGTCTGTCATATTAAGTTTTTAAGAATATAGGCCCATGATTCCTGTCAAATGGGCAATAATTGAAAAAAGAAAAAAGGGTCCAATAACAGACCCAGGTACAAACAAAAAGAAAATAACCAGTTGGGAGTAACGTAGTTAAAAGGGAGGGGGAAATGCGAGGGAAACAGAAAATAATAAAATAACATAATACAGACAGTAGTTAGACCTAGTTACCTAGTCAATTCCCACGCCCTTAGTATGCCAGATAATCAAGGACAGGTTTTTTAAAAAAAATTAAGAAATAAAAAATAAAATAAAAAAGAGCTAGTGGGTAACAACAACAACAATAACAAGAGCAGTTCAAAAATCCAGCCGAACCCCCTCCAAAAAAACTAAGAACCCAAGACAAAAGAACAAAAGCGAAACACAAGCGAGCATCCAATTAATAACCTCCTCACACCTCCCCCATCTCACTCTCACTCTCCTTCTCCTCCCGTCTCCGCCCCTTTCCACTCTTCCACCACCGAACACCCGCCCAGGCGGCGGTGGCCGTCCACAGCGCCAAATTCGCCAAATCCACCCAGACCGCATGCTTCATGCGGATGGTATCCACGTGGCCCTCCGGCGCGTCGCGGGTGATGTAGAGTTTGCCGAAGATGCCGAAGAGGGTCAGCCAGAGGATGCTGAGGATGCTGTCGTAGACGAGGGTGGGGAGGTTGACGGTGGGCAGGAGGGAGAAGGCGGGCATGACGAGGGGGATTGTGAAGTAGACGACGGCGGAGAGGGAGGAGATTGTGCCGAGGGAGGTGGCGTAGGTCTTTTTTTTTTTTTTTTGATTTGGCATGTTAGCGGAGGAAAGGGTCAGAGGAATATATCTACCCCTAGGTAGAGAGGTAGATAGATGTCTTTGTCTAGATATGATATCGAAGAAAAAAAAAAAAAGATAGGAAAAGGGGGAGGTGGGAGAAACGTACCCATTTGGGGTCATATCCACCGCCATCCTTGCGCTGCTTGACAAGGTCCTGCGCGTACAGGCCGATGACAGCGATGGCAAAGACAAACTGTAGGAAGCGGAGCGAGCATCCGACAACCGTGCCGACTGTGGAACCGACGCTGTAGCGTTTCCGGACACCGTCGAGGATGAGAGCTTTGATAGTCATGGTTTTCCTTCGAGATGGTGGTGGGTTTCTTTTTCGACAGTGCGCTGATGGGTTGATGGACGGGGTAGGTAGTGGAGCTCTCTGTGGTTCCAGACCCTGCTCTCGCGGTGCGATGTTGATTTGAGAACGTATTAGAGGGGTGTGAGGAATAAGACCTGGAAGTATCGTGCTTTATACACAGTGTTGGGGTCTTCAATCGTCTGGGTGAATGGCTATTTTTTTGATCCTCTTGGGAATCTCTTTAATAGCTGCGGGTGTTCTTGCTGGAATCTTCCCCACAATGCAAAGCGAATGGGCTATTGTCCCCGGATTTCGTGCCCGAGTGAATGGTTTGCTGATTGTTTATGGATACCTTCGCAGGTATGTATGAACGTGTATGTATGGGTCGATGTCCCGATGTTGCTATTAGGCGGAAAAGTTGGTTTTCGTATAGAAGGGAAATAAGGTGCGCAGCACTCTTTTCTCCTGTTTCTTTTTTTTTTTTTTCTTCTTCTTCTTCTTTAGGCCTTGGATATTAAATCCCCCCTTGTTTCTCCAAAATGCAATGTATATTGTATGTCTAGCAGGAAAAAAGAAAAGAGAAAAACGTATGAGCGGAGAAGTGTTGTACCCAGTACAACAGACTAAATAGAGCCGAGAGAACGCGATATATAGAAAGGACGAGATATAATGAGGGAAAGCGGGGACCAGAAGTTCGATAAGAACTGAGAGAGAGAGAGAGGGAGAGAGAGAAAGAAAGAGAAATAGACAGAGAGACAGAAGAGAAAAAAAGAGAAAGAGGAAAAGGGAAAAAAAAAAAAAAAAAAAAAGGGACAAAGAGAGAAGATTTCTGATACAATGATGAATTTGTTTCCTGAAGGAATCAAAGAGAGTCTGAATCCAGCGCAGAGCGGGATCTTTATATATCTTGTAAGTTGATATCCAGACAGTTGCAGGTAAAACAAAGATATCTCCAGCGCCAGAGCGTGTAACAGGAGCGAATCATGCTTTGAATGTCCAAGTTCTCCCGCTTCAAGGGCAAAAAGTAATGTACATATATTGAAATAAAAATAATAATAAAAAAAAAAAACACACATTGAAACCATGTTAAAAAGCAAATCGTGTCTAACATGAAACAGAACGGACAATCCAATCCCCCGCTCTCCTCCCCAGTTGCAGCTTGCAGCCACTGAAGAACATCCGGTAGATCGCAGATGCGAAGATGCTAAAGAAAGAAACAGAAGCTGTTTGTGGTCCTGGGGTTGGAGACAGCATCGGTTGGCTGTGAGCTGCGGATACAAAAAGTCGAAGGTGATTTGATTAGCGCCCGGCGACTAGGCCACAGCCAGCGGGGGGGAATATGATGATGATGATGATGATGATGATGATGTTACGCGCCTTGGGATGGTGAACAAGTTCTGCTGGCGGCAAAGAAGTTTCAGATGGAATAAATAATAGTGTATTTATCTGTCTAATAATTGGCTGGTAGAGTGAGGATTATTGTGAAAGCTGCTTCATGAAACAAACAACCTTGGAGATGCAACAACTTAAGTTATTTAGTTATTAACTCTTCCACAATTCAATTGATTCTTCCTCCCTATAACTAAATGTTATTATTTAACGCCCACCGAAGCCTGGGATGGGACATAAGTTGATGAGGCGAGAATGGGTATTTTCTCTCTCCCATTCTTTCTTTCTTTCTTTTCTTTTCTTTTTTTTCTCTTTCTTATTCACTCATTCTTCTTATTTCTTTTTCAACTTATACATCTTTTCACTCTACCTTACGCTTTGCGAAGTCAACAATCCCCATGCAAGGTTCTGTCTGCCAAACGAACAGAAACCAAGAGATTATTATATCACTCAACTACATAGCGAAAAGGAGGATATGAAGAACAAGCCTAAAAGCTTGCTTGCTTCCTTCCTTGCTCCCTCTTTTATTTATATATTTATTCACTTATTTGAGTTGTAGAAGATCTAGTTTCTTCCTTTCTTCCCGCTTCTTTGGGCACTGGGGATTTCCCCTCTCCAGCTCCAGCTCCAGCTCCAGCTCCATCTCCCAACCCCCAACCCTCTCGACTCGAATCTTGCGTATCCCGTCCCTTACGCATTCATCCCATCATCCCAGATCACCCCCAACCCGACCCAACCCGATCCGGCCTAACTACCAAGCCCTTCCTTAGTTTCCATAATGGCTGACTCTGCCTGGGACCATGAGCCGCTCGCTGGCTGCGGACTCCGGGCCATAATATGTCATTGGCTTATCCCAGGCTCGCCCTGCGAGCGTTTGGCTCCTTCATCCCATTCTCTCCATGATCCAACAATAAAAATAGACATGGAAGAACTATTCAAGATCGATGAACCGGGGGAAACTAGAGATGAGGAAAAAAGGAGAGAAAAAAAAAGAAAAAAAAGAAAACGAAAAGAAGAGCCTAGCAAAGGCACTGTAAAGAATTAACTAGGCGATGATCAATTCTCTTATCTCCATATTCTTAAAAATCTCTCACTCGCTTCACCTGTCTGCTTTGATAGAGCGGTACAAGCGTATACAAGAGCTTATAACTTTCTTTTTCTTTTCTTTTCTTTCTCCTGGTTTTTAAAAAAAATGGGAATACACGCACTCCACTCGTTTCGTTCCGCCAAAAATGTCAAAATGGTCGCTAAAGTCATATGACAAAAAAGCTTCAAGGGCCATGGAATCTCTGCAAATGGGCGTGTATGGATGCGCTGATGAAACCAGAAAAACAAATACCCCTGCTGTGTGTTTGTGCGCAGGTATGTGTGGGTGTGTGGGTGTGTTCAGGATAGTACCTACAAGAGTACATAAAAAGGGGGTGAGACAAACCAACAAAATACCAATGTTCCAAAATGGAGACGGGGAAGGGGGGGGAAGGGGGGAAGGATTTAGTGTAATTAAATAAGGGGTGGAAAGGTCAAATGCCATGCAAGAACGAGGTGATGTGATGACCAATTGACCAAGACAAGGGATCCATAAATAAATGAAGAAAAGAGACGTACAAAACCGACAGCATGATGATGGTAAATAATATGAGCGGTGATGGTTCATGCCATACAACAAAACCTAAAAAGCATTTCTGTGCAGGAGGGAAGGGAAAGAAACAAAAGGAAAAAAGGGAATGAAAGAGAAGAGAAAAGGGTAACGTTATCTAGTTAGTTATCTATGGGGAATGAATAATGGGGTAAGTAAAACAAAAAGTAAAAGAGAAAGGCACTCCCCATAACAAATATGGGGAGGGAGGGTGATGGGAAGGCGACAATGTGGCGCAGCGGAGGACAACGTGATCGCTCTGGAGGTCCTTCTTTGGGACAGTGGGAGGAGGGGGTGGAGGAGGTGGAAGGTGACGGGGTGGTGTTGGATTGAAATATCATTTCCGACTTGTCTCGTCCAAAAAAGTATCCAGACAACATCTGCGCATGCCTAGGGATGCCACGCCACACCGCGAGCCATCACCCAGTATGCACCGTTCCGCCCCCGGCTACACCTTTGCCCGATGTGGTACTCCCTGCAGCTGCTTTAGGTTGATTGCTGGCGGGCACTGCTTGTTTGGCCGCACTAGGCGGAGGTACGGAAGGAGCAGCGTGTGCGTGTTGTGCTGAAACTTCGTCTTCGTACTCATCACCTATATAATTATCATCATACCCTCCTCCTTGGCCTGTGGGGTCGTGGTCGCCCCCGGGGTGGTGTTGTCGGTCATATCCTTGCTGATGTGCAGCTACCGATTGCTGCGCATGTGCAGCTGCGGCCTTTGCAGCATTCTTGGTTGCCTTTTTACCCTTGCGACCTTTCATCTTAGCCTTTTCGAGCAGCCTCCTCTTCTCTGCAAGCCGCCGGCGCTCCTTCCGGTCTTTAATTTCATATTGTCTGATCAATGCCTCCGGCGGCCGGCCAAATATGCTTTCATACTCGCAGAACTCACATATCCAAATCTCGTCAATGTTCGGGGGGTGGTGGAGGTTTGCGTATTGTTGCTGTAGCCGACGTTGACGAGCCGCCAAGGCATATATGCTGCTGGGGGACCGTCGTGATTTTTTGCCCGGAATGGCGTTTTGTCCTGCGCTTTGCGACGCGTGCTGGGTTTGTGCCTGGCCTTGGTGATTTGTTTGAGACGCCATGTTCGGGCTCGTCTGCGTCCCCTGAGTAGAGAAACCCCTTTGACCAGGTGCCATTGCAGAAAGTGGCTGACTGCTCGCCCGATGTTGCTGTTGAATTGAATAGGAATTCTGGGTTTGCCAGGCCATCCCTTTGGACGAATCCGATTCGCAGGTGAAGGTGAATTGTGTCTTGGTTGGGGAGGGCTTTCTTGTCTGGTCTAATAAGCTCGTATTATCTTGCCCCTGTGGCGCCGATGAAGAAAGTGCGGCCGCATTGGCTATTGCCGCAGATATGATGCCCTGGTCAGAATGGTTCGGGTATTCACCTTGGACTTTTTTGTCAGCATATTTTTTCCCGTTCTCAACAATGAATACTGTGGTGAAAGTCAAGCTATACCAATTGATTCTTGGCCAAGAGGAGTTGTAACTTCCTTGCGCCCTGTTCCGGATCGGCCTCCCAACCAAGCATTCGGGTTATGGGTAGCGAGAGGCGTCCTTCCGCTGACTGTACGGCTAACATTCCTCCCATAACGTCCTCGTCCGGGCCCTGATATGCCATTCCCCGCGGGCGAAGCGGGATTCCCAGTTCCGTAATACGAGCCAGTACCGCTCCCGTCATCTAGAGACGCAGTACTCCCACCATTCGACGAAATTCCCAGGGTCATCATATCGGCAGATAGGTTCGAATGGTTTCCAGGATTACCGGACGTCGGGATTTTCCTTTTCTTTTTATTGTTCGTGTTCTCAAAAGCATCATAGCCGTCGGGCCCAGACGAAGAGGTTTTGGTAGGAGTGTCTTCCAGATGCTTGGCGTATTTCTGGCGGTTTTCGCCCGTGGGGGACAAGGACGATCGATGAAAACCTCCGCTCCGACGGACAACCACGGGGCCGTCTTCATCACCACTATCTACGCCATCATCATATGGATGGTGGTGGTCACCTTCAGGACTTTGTTCGTGGCCGTAATTAGTCTGTTGCACGTAAACCTTGGCATCGTTAACGACATCACCATTGCCAGAATATGAACCATAGAAAACCTGGGTGGCAGGCGGGGCAGGTGGGTAAAGTATAGACTCAGCAGCCTCGTGGGATAAGCGAGAGCGGATAGGACGCTTCGGTAGGGGGCGGATCAAACGATCTGGAAACACTGGAGACGGAGTGTCAGGAGCGGAAGTGTACGTCCCGCCTACGTGATGACCGCATCAGCATCCAAAGATCACAAAATTGCAGTAAGTGAATTTGCGTTGGTTTCCCATAAGCTCCCCGGGCCAGGAGGAGTGGGAAATGATTTTCAGTTTTTTATTTTATTTTATTTTATTTTTTTGCCCTTCCCACCAAACCTGAGGACAGCACATCACCACCCGAAGATCAGGCATACGGTGGTCAACTAGAGTGGAGGTGACATACTCAGTGTAGCAGCCATTTTCCAACCTCGTGAATCCAAGTTTAGACAAGATATCCAGGTTTGCTCGGTTTCAAGATGCCGTTGCGATAATGTGTGTTTCGGGGGACGACTTTCAGGTTGGAACTGGGAGGGGGAAAGTATCGAATGAGAGAGACAAGCCAAAATCGAACTGGAGAACCACGATGTTAGCACTTAGTTTCCGTAGAACTTGAATAGCCCAGGGTCCATCCAGTAAACAGATATATGCAGTTAAACCTATGTCTTAGCAGAGGAGAGATCGGAGAGAACTTGCCCAGAACGAAGAGGAAAGATGAGATGACAAATATGGACAAGGGATCCACAAGTCGACGGGCAAAAGGAATGCAGGCCCTGGGTGTAATATATAATGCGTGTATATATTTTCAATAATACAGCTGAATCCAACAAGCTAATCGACGGGGCGTGAAGTCAAGACTGAGATCCTTTATAGGTAGGGCAAAGAACACTGGCGAGTTGTTGGTTGTCGGCACTGGGAGGAAGCGTGGTCGTTGGTGAGGTCGATGTAATTGAGTGTTGAGCTTTCTGGCGCTGGCAACCCTTGAACGGCGGTCCACGGTAACTAAAGACGGCAGCCGCACTAGCCGCTTTGGGAAGCCGCCTCAGAATTCCGAATCCAATTCGAGCAGACATAACGACACCACACCAGCAACGGCAGTCCTGGCATCACGAACGGGGAGATGCTTGTATGACTTGGGTTATTTGCTTCACCGGTTGGTTTCTTTAGGTATCTAACATATATGTCTACCTATCTACGTTGGTGCGCGTCTACAATCTGTGTATTCCCCAGAATACCCCGTTCCAAGTATGTCAGCAGCACCCGTTGTCGTGGCAAAGTTTCCATCTCAACAAACTTTTCATCCTTCCCAGATACGTGTTCTCCCTATACCCAGCAGTCAAAGGGGAAAGGGGGAAAAGAGGACAGCAAAATGCCAACAATACACGGCCAATGGGGACACACGATCCGCCGGTTTTCTTGGGCTGGGTTACTGAGCGATATGAGCTGAAGATTACCAGCGCCCGTTGGAGCCATACGCTCACATGGAGCAGTCTTGGATATGTTCCCTCACTCTCCAATTAAAATCCAGATATTTGCAAAACAGAAATTGTTCGCGAGGCGAGTCTCTTACGCGGCATGTAGAGGTTTTGGTGCTTGAAGAGGTCCAGTACAACTTCCCATGTCCATCCTTTTTCACCTGAATGAGAGGGCGCGAGCCAGTTGCTTTGGCCGGGATGAACCTATTAGCTTCTTATTTCGGTATCAACCGCGGATGACGCACCAGAAAGTCTCGTCTTGGCCATGTAGTCCGACTTTACCAGCAGCCCGTCTTGTCCGTATGCCATCTGCAAGTTGTCCTCCATATATACCCAGCTAATCTTCCGCCGTGCGGGTATATATCGTATGATAACCCAGGAAACCCTGGCGTGTTTTCAACCTGTCCACTCTGGTTGTACTCATCCATCCACGGCTTGAAGCAATGAAATCACTGGGCTCCAAATGCTGGAAGAAGGATATAGAGGGCAACGAACTCGATTTCGAAGTGGGTGGGATCCGGCACATGGGAGCTCTAGAATGTACTTCAATTAGAGAGACAGCAGCACTAGGTAACAGGATCAATGTCATCCAACATTACATCGCACTAGTTTCAATACTGCTGTATCGATGAGAGCAATCTGCTAGACATGTACATGGATGTCCCAAGGTCAGCGTAGAGCGGAACATATTATCCATGCCGGAGGCTGTCTCGTAATTGTTAGTGTAGACAAAGCAATTAATAGGAGAAGACGAGACGGAGGTATGTAGCTCAAGTCCTGCAGAGATTTGGCACTTTTGTACATATTTTTCAAATCAGCGCAGGAGAAGTCACGGTCAACGGAGTACCAAATACTCAGAAGCCTGCCGCGAGCGGAGGGCCAAGAGAAGAGAAACGCCATCTGCTGCTCTGGAGATGGTAATCAACTATCATAATATGGCTGCTGCGGCGTGGTCATCGCAGCGTCAAGATAATGGTGTACGAGTCCAGCAAAAATAATTGATTAATTAAAGGCGCGTGGTGTTGGAATGTTGGCGCAGGCGTGGGCGCGCGGGGAAGAACGAGGACTAGCGAACCCTCGCTGGACCGACCAAGGTTTCGCTCTCTCTCGCCCGCTCTTTTCCTTTGCATCTTCTCCTCAACCCTCACGCTAACTATCGGCCACTCCCTCCACCCTGACCTCTTCAGAGCATGTAGCGCTTCAGGTTGACATCTATGGTATATCTGGAGGTATTGCTCTCTTTTTTGATCTACCAAATCTGCTTCCAATTGCCAGTCCAGCTCCCCTAGCTACGAACAACCCCAAACCAAAACCACATCCCGCCCCCAATAAAGCAGCTACTCGTTTTCACACCGACCGGCCATTCTATTTTATCTTCGACAAGAAAATTGACATCGTGACGGCTTCTGGCATCTCTATGTTTTGCTAGAAGGCTGTGTTCGCAAGTTGCATTGCAGCAGGAGATAGATCCATTCAGTCATGACTCCACGTCGTTCCTCTCGCGCTCGAACATCCCAACCATCCGCCGCAATGCAGCACACAAACTCATCCAGTTCGTCAAACTCACTCAGCCGTGCCGAAAGGAGCACGCGCTCCAATAACATAATCTCTTCCCCCCGCAGACCCTCCATCCAACGCTCCGAGTCCACCGATGACCTCGAGCCAAACGCTAGATCCGACCTCCCACAAACGCGGCATCGCCATCGAGGCCGAAACAACGGCGAACCAGACGATGCCCTCCAAGCTCCGGGCGATGGATATGATGAAGAAGAGGGGGATGAAGAAGAAATAACTAGATGTCTCTGTGGGCAGCAGGACTACCCTGGGCTTCCGCTGATCTACCAGGACGCAGGCAGCGCTAGCGCCACAAAACAGGGTATGAAGGAGGACTCGACCCAGGGAGCTTCAGGTTCAGCTGAGGACATGCAGTCCGACGAGCCTGGGAGCTTGTTCATCCAATGCGACTCCTGTAAGGTCTGGCAGCATGGAGGCTGCGTGGGGATCATGGAAGTGGCATCGAGTCCTGATGAATACTTCTGTGAAGAATGTCGGAAAGACCTACACAAGATCATTACAGCTTCGAATGGGTGAGTGAAAACTGAGTTGTTCCCTTTATCCCGTCACCCGGGTTTTTATTCACCTTTTGGATGTTATCTCATTCACTACCCTCCGATTGTTGCGTATTTTGAGGCGTTCGCCCACTTGTGCGCTCAAAATAACCACCACCACTCTTCCTTTTCGAGTCCCTTCCCCAAAAACTACACTGAAATGCAAAGAATAAAATTGTTTCATTTTATTTTAATTCCTTCTGTACAACTCATTTTCATTTCCTATTGTCATCTTCGAAGATGTGGACCTCGCGCTTACGATCAGGCAGCCAAAAATCGTCTCGCTATCTACCAGTGGTTGGCTCGTCGTCCTCATCCTCCTCTAGATCCTCCTCCCTCGACAGTTCCCGAAACCCAAAGGATAAAAAGACCCGCAGCAGTTCAGGGCCCCTCAGCACCAAGCGCCGCTCGACTATGAATAGCCGTGATGCTGCCTATGACGAGGAACAGCTGCGGCGAGCGATTGAGGAGAGCAAGGAAGACACCAAATCAATCACTGACGACCTTGGAAGCCGTAGAGGCAAACGAAGTCGAAGCGACAGCGAAGCGTATGTTAACGCTCTTGGAAGTGGAGGTATTTTATTTTCCTTGGTACCGTACAAGCTGCTAACTCACAGTCGCACAACAGGAATAAGCACGCTGCGAAGCGCCAACGTACCGGGTCTCCTGCCTCATCTCTTTCAAAACATAGCAACTCTGTATCCCACCCACCGTCAGATGACGAAAGCAAACCCAACACCAGTACTTCTCTCGAAGGCAATGGGAATAGAAAGACTAGAGGCGTGGCTAGAATCCAGCGAGAGAGGGAAGCTCAAACTACGGACAAAGAGCCAGAAAAGGAGACAGCAGAGCCTATAAACCGACGAAAGAGTCGCTCAGATCGCAGGAAAGATGGTGAGTGGTTATATCGCACTTTCGCATGCCGCGACGGACCCATCATTAACCATGCAGAAATGACAGATGAAGAACCTTCCGAGACAGTCTCGCCAACAAAGACGGGCTCGGTTCCTCCCACTATCACCCAATCCACCCCTGACACGCCCAGCGTCATAAACGAGCCATCCATCACAAAACCTTTGACCCGCAAAACGGGTCGTCCCCCAGCCCGCCGCGGTCGACTAGGTCGAAATCAGTATACTCGAGACCGCGACTCGGTAAACGGCAACGACATCACCGGCAGTATCAACTCTCCTCGTCGGGGCCAATCTCGAGACACTGGGACAGGCGAATCCCCTACAGGTGGCCAACTTGGAGCAAATGGTGTCTACCTTAACGGCGGGGAATCTGGAAAACCTAGTAAACCACGATATATGAACCCGCAACGTACCACGATGAACGAGATGAAGAGGCGTGTTGCGGCCATTCTTGAATTCATATCGCAATTACAGCTCGACTTGGCTTCTAGCCCAGAACAGATCAGCGGGACTGGCGGAGAGCTGGCGTCTGGAGTGAAGGCGGCTGCAGCGCAAATAGCCAATGGCGACCATACTCACGGTGATCAAGCTACGACTGATGTGGCAGAAAAGGTGGATACAAATGGGAGCACGCAGCCCAAGGAAAAGGAGTTTAAGGATCTAACGAGCCTTGAAATGATGGATGCCCTAACGAGGAATCTGGTCAAGTGGCAACAGGAGTTTGGGAAGTATGGAGAGAAGTGAGTTGAAAGAAAAGTGAAGTGAAAAATGACAAACTAAGCCCTTCACTATTCATTCATTGCTCCATACACATCATGCTCTACATGGACATCTGCACAAACACTCTCCTGATACCCAACCCGACCGACCACCTAGATTACTCACGATTATTTTATCCCCATAGCTCAGAAATCCGTCTCTTTCCCTTCTCGCCAATTTCTTCTACTATATACCCCAAACCCCAACCGAATCCCCTTACGATTTTGTTCCCTGATTGATATAAATACGGACAATGGCTTTGAGTCTTCCTCTCCCTTCCTGTACTGTACGATAGATAAGCGTTCTCCTTCTTTTTCATTATTGTCTATACAAACCATATAGCTAGCTAGCTAGCTCTCCCCCTTCGTTTCCACTCTGGCCGCCTTTTTGCCAACTCGACACGAACTTCTTCCTATTCTATGACTATACTATTTTTACTATATGGTGCTGTTCACCATACCCGACGATGGAAAAACCGGCATATGATACCAACACGCGAAGCGAGCTGCGAGAAGGGTATACAAAAAGTTACTGGGCTTTTTTATCTCTTTTCTCTCCTCCTTGTTGGCTTGGTTGGTTGTCATTCCCCATTCCATTTTTGCAACCGGCGCCTACCCCCTTCGATGTTGCATTATTCCAGTTTTCAACGTCCTCCCTTTTTCTTCTTCGTTGTTGTTGTTGGTATTGTTATTGTTATATTTACCCCACACGCTTGTTCTTTTCCCCTCGGGCTTCTTCGTGTCTTGCTACTCCCATGTTATTGGTATTATAGCTAGCATGTTTCTTATCTGAGGACTTTTCTTCTATGATTTTGTTCTTTTCATTTTTGTTATTATCTTGGCATATATTGGGGGGAGGGGGGGGGGAAACCAGCGGCGCATGACATCTGTTTTGTCTGTTGCTTTCACTACTATTTTTCACTGAGCATCTGTATCACTGAGCCTTTAATGGGCAATGGTAAATAAATACCTAGTTCGAGTTGTTAAAGTCGCAAAGTTAAGGCTACTACTAGGTACCTACCTACCTAGGTACATGTACATGTACAGTATATATGTATAACCCCACCTCTGAATAACCAGACCTCAGGGCTTTCTCACTCTTCTGCAACAACAATTAAAAATCATCAGAAAATTGAGAGTTAGTTTAGCTGGGCATTTCTCATGGCAACTGATGATGGACGATGTGTGTGATTGCAAAGCTTCCAACTTCTGTTGCTGAACCAGTCAGAATTGTCACAATCTCTGATATTTCAACAATTGCTTATTTACTGGGACACGCTGGTTGGTATTATATCATTATATCGATCAAATGTCCTTTACTCAAAAGATATATTGTATCAAGGTCAATTTTGACAAGTATTTGAAAATGTCTGATCTTGACTTTTTAGCAGATGACAGTCTTTATTAATATTGTCCTTTTCTGTCTCCTCGTCTACTGTTGTTACCCTCTCAAAGGCTAATAATAATGCTTACTCTCTCGGGCTTAATATGTTCTCGTACGTTTCTGCCTTAATCAATGTCAGTCTTGCACCACTCCTCCGGAGAGGTTAGTTATCAAAGAAATGTTGATGAAACCCTATTAAGACCTATCCGCCACTCTCCATCGGACATGCAAAGATGGCGTCCTTTGGAGTTGAGCAAAATGGCTAGGCTCGTAAGGATCGCAGGGGAATGGTGAAGGAAGCACATCAACATATTTATGATAACTACCGAGAAAGGACCGCGAAGATATGAAAATTAATGTGGTCATTTTCACTATCGGAGGAACGAAATTTGTGACCTTTTTTTTTTTTTTTTTTTTTTTTTTTTTTTTTTTTTTTCATACTGGCATTCCCACCCGTTTCCCTTAGACTTTTCCTTTGAACCAGCAATGCTGCATTTATGGTTATAAAAATTCTTTTGTAGCCAGCCAGATCAATAACATATAACATTCTTCAACAATCCCACAGAAACATTGACTTGATCCATCCGGGGTAGTGCGCAGGTGGGTAGCGAATTGGAGAATTGGGCAGAGTGAAGAGTCGAGAGATCGATGGTCCGTTTTTATATCCGGAGTCAATGTCTGTTGTCGATGTAGGATTGAGGTTGATTAGGGCGGTTAATTGAAAACTCGCTCTTCCATTGATTCAGAAGGCAACAGATTGTTAAAATATTATACTTCATTTACATGTCGAGGAAAAATCTGTATGTCATCTGGCTTGGTACGACTATTTATCCGTTGATGAGAGTTGCTTTTCCCGATCTATAGGTAGAAGACATTCTGCGTAGAGGCAATCTGAAGCATGAACTTAGCAGCCGTAAATCGTTTTTATTTACTCCGTAGTTGAATAAACAAACTTCAATGTCCTCACCAAAGGGATCTTCTTCAGTCTTGATCAGTTTGTCCGGGGTTCTGTGTTCTCAGTTAATTTTCTTTTTTTCTTTGTTTTCTTTGTTTTCTTTTTTTTTTTTTTCATCCCCGGCTTTCGCAGCATCTTCTCCCCAAAAGTCTACTGTAAGTTAATGCTTCTTCAAAGATGATATTGTTTAGAGCGCTCATCCTCCCTTACGGCTCCTGCTGTCTGCGTCTGACTCCTAGGCTGCTGATGTGAAATCTTTGTTCAAAGGCATGAAGAAAGACTCCTTCGCGCCGTGCATGAATGGCCCTCAACTAACAATTGCAAAGTACTCCGTACACGCCCTGGGTTTCCACCCTTGCTGTCGCCCAAGTTCTGGTCTGGCTCTGGAAGTTGCGATATTCAAGAATCTCAACATCTACTTAAGACCAGAACCCTCCTCCTCGGAAATTCGGTCTGGTGAAGCTCACGGGCGCTAAAGAATTCTTCCTCCCTGGCATTTTGCCTGTCCATGCCTGGGAGATCACTCATCGCGCGGGCGCTTATGTGGACAGAGCTCTGAACGAATTGAATACGCCAATCGCGCTGGGATCGCTATGTAGCAGCTATTGGTTCTTCACTTTCAGCCATTCAAACTCGGCCAGTCAGAGCGCAGTGCACGTTTTTTCAAGGCACCAGATCTGCTTGCCATTCGTTGACGGTGTGATACGATATGCTGCTAGGGCTTACCTAGCCTCACCTACAATCCCCGTCGCGAAGTTTTAGTGGCCGGCTCAAGGGCCGCTTGCTGCACCTCATGCAGACCACCACCTCCAACAAGCAAAAATCTGGGCATGTCCTTCCCCGCCCAGTGACAAGCTGCATTGTTGCATTCTGGCACTTTTGCCAATCATGCATCCTTCTTTGGGCTCTATTCTGGGCGGGCTGCACAATGGCTCCGGGCCCATTTTTCACCTTGATTGGTTCATATCATGGAGGAGGGACAGAGACTGGACAGGGCCATTTCTGTAGGCCCATGGGCCGTCTCCCCTTTTGCTGTTTCTTTTCTTCTTTGTGCTTTGCGTTCATTTATTATTTATTGTTGTTGTCGAACGGTGATTTTCGAGCCCATCAGATGCCCTGCCAAGGGTGTACTGCACTGCGAACCGAAAACCCTGTCTTCTCTCGTTTTTCCCCTCTTAAGGACTGTACAACCCACCAAGACATTTGGGCCGAATGCCTACTTCTCTCAGCTGCTACCCCCTTTTAACTACCTCATCGCTCTCCGTTAAGTCTCTGGCACTGCGGTTGACTGTCCCTGTTTCTTCACACTATCCAGGCAGACATCGGTATCGACAGACCGGGTAGTGTGTGTGGGTGTGAAACGGAATCAGCCTACGAACTCCATCTTTGATTAAACAGAACCCGTTCGAGATCGAGTCGCGAGGGTTCGCCCTTAGCCAACGCGACACATATTTGATATTTCACATATCATCCTGCCGTTCTCTGCACATACATCCACACATCATGCGCCAAAATCCTTCGCTAAAGGCTTGGTGGGCAATCCTTCTTGTCGCCCTCTTCGCCTCGTCCGTTACAGCTCACACTATTATCGTCTACCCCGGATGGAGAGGAAATAACCTTCATACCACCGGAAATTTCACGGAGACAAATGGTTTGGGCATCGGAAGGGGGGCGAATGATTCAGAACTGCTATATCCAGCGGGAATGCAATGGGCTTATCCATGTCCGTATTAACCCCCATTTCTCCTTCAGCTCAACGCTGGCTCAAAAAATGCATGCCTTATGTTTTATCGGTTCCGCCCCGTAGCTAACGAGTGGTATTAAACTTGATTTAGGTGGTGGAATGCCAACCTCCCAGAATCGAACAAAATGGCCAATTAAAGGAGGCGCCGTTTCCTTCCAGCCTGGCTGGTTTCCTGGCCATAAAACAGCATTTATCTACCTAAATATGGGCTATGGGACCATTCCTCCCAACATGAGTCATCCAATGATCGCCCCGTTCCAGTTAGTCGCGCCTACGAACCAGGAATACCCAGGCACCTTTTGCCTTCCGCAAGTTCCGCTGCCGCGGAATGCAGACCTAAAAGTCGGAGATGATGCAACGATACAAATCGTCGAAACTGCTCAACACGGCGCTGCGCTTTATAATGTAAGCTACTCCCAGCCCCGTCCTTCCTGTCTGTCTTTCTATCTTTACCCGCAAATTTTGCGAAATAAACCCTCTATACTCCCCCTGCCCCCTGCCCCCTGCCCCCTCCCCCCAATTTCCTCTTCCTCTTCGTTTCATTAACTAACACTTGAATAGTGCGTCGATATCACCTTGGCAGAACCCGAAGACGTCCCCGAGGTGACCAAGGATAATTGCTTCAACTCCACGCACTTATCAGCCAGATACATATTCGCCATGGATATCGAGAGTAGGGCTCCCTCTACCACCACCTCATCATCACTAATGAGCTATGCTCTTGTGCCATTGCTGCTGGTCGGCTCCTTTGGACTCCTGTTTTAAGCCTAAAAAATGGATAGGAATGGGGAGAGGGTGGGGAGAGAGAATGAAAATTAAAAATTAAAACTTTCAAAACCAAACTAACGTAAACCCTGACAATTCTATTTAATTGGAATCCGCCGCATTTTTTCCATTTCTTGCGTTTCAAGACTCTTTTGTTCTCCCGTTTGTCCCTTCTATACTCCCTCCGCAAAGCGTTTTTCTTCCTCTTTTGCTTTTTTAAATTGGCGTTAGGTTGAACTAGGGGCCACATTTTATATTATCATTTTCTTCCCTATTTGTATTGGGACCCCCGAATCCATTCTACCTTCATATGGTTAGGGTGAATTTGAGGCTGTATACCAATTTTCTTTTCTTACACTCAAGGTCATCCGAACCCTTTGCTCTTAGTTGCTATTTCTCGTCTCGGTTATTTTTCCGAAGGTTATATAAATATATATATAAATATATATAAATATATATATATATATTCCCCCTCTTCTTCTCCCTTGAGAGTAATTTCTTTCTTCGTTTTGCCACTTGGGGGAACGCAATTTGTAGTGATTGGGGGACGTTTTCACTCGAGCGAGCTGCTATATTTATTTCCCCGTACCCAACCAACAACGTGCTGTAATTTATTAAAATAAAATAAAATAAAATAAAAATATATGGCATGTATCCCTCTTCCCAGAAATTTACAAATACGCGACGCCATTTGTGATGATTACCATTTAGTTTCCCGCTTCTACTAGATTTTCTTTCACCTTGATATCCTAAATAAACATTACCGGTTTTGCAGTATTTCGACTCAAGTTGGTATACAAAGAAGGCGTCAACATTAGCATAGAAGTAGATGGTCATGGATTTGGTTTGTATGTTGAAAGGGGCAGGGAACCTGGAATATAGATAGATTAGTGGATGGATTGGTCGGTGGGTGATATTTCACAAAATAAAATTGCACAGTCTGTTTTTGGAGGATCTCGCATGCATTTCTCCTTATTATTTTCTTCCTTTCTTTATATGTTAGTGGTTTAGGAATGGTATGAAGGGGAAGTATTGAATAATGAATACTGATACTGATAAATATAAAATAGCATATTTGATCTGGGAGAAAGTAATAGGCGTAGGTTTGTTAAGATTCACCTCGTTCAGTTTATAGGCCAGCGATTGGGTCAAACAGACCCTGGTATACGATATACTGGAACCATTCATGGGAAAGATTTGTTGTATTTTATTTGAAACCTACATCGCAGACAAGGAAGCTCCATTTCCAACGGAGATACATCTTGCTAAAGCACTCCGCTCCCGTTGTAGGGATATAGCTGTGACGACTATGTGATATACACAGCCGAAGGCAAGACGTCTCCCGCATCATCATAATCATGCGCCATTAGCATATGTTTAATAGCCCTCGAGACTGCTCTAGGGCAGAGCAATGATAACCCATTACTCCAAAGAGCGAATCATCTCCAAAATACCACTGACCACCTCCTCAGGCTTCTCTAGAGGAATCCAGTGCCCCGCACCATCCACAAGTGTCATACCGCGAAAATCAGTGCAAACGTCCTTCGTCATCATCGCCTCCACGGCACCAGGCACTTGGTACGTTCCCCAGTCCTGACGCCCGGAGATATATGCGATAGGGCATTCCATCCATTTCCCAGCGAAGAGGTCAACATCACGTATGCCGGCCGCCGCCGGATCCGAGTTAGTGAACACTCGGTACCAGTTAAGTGCGCCCTGGAAACTGTTCCGGCCGTGCTCCGATACATAAACTGCCAAGTCGCTATCTGGCAGCCAGGATTGAGAGTCTTGGAGGGCGGATGGATCTTCCTGCGCCATGTCTGCTGCTATTGCCTCTGGCATGGTAGCATTAAGTGGCATAACGTAATAATTTGGCATTTTTGCGAGTTCGGAAGCAGTCCAAGATGTGAGCGGGTGGGGGGTATTCTTTGACCATGAAGCGCTTTTAAGGTGGAAGTATCCCCTGAGGAATTCGTGGAGCCCGTTGGGTGGGTTTGTCATTTCTGAGCTTGCGGGTTGCGTTGAGTAGTACCATTTGTAATGCTTACGGCTCAGCGACGCGAGATCCGAATGGATATCTGAGGCAGCGGGTGGCTGTTCGCCCTTAGGCGCTTCTGTGACCTGCGGAGAAGTATGGAAACTTGGAAGACTCTGGACTTTTTTGAACGGGTGGCTCATCAAGACTACGCTCTGGAAGATATCAGGCCTAGCCAAAGCGCAGAATGCAGCTGATGCTGCGCCAAAGTCATGTCCCACCAAGCACCTGACACTTTGATACCCCAGGGCGTGAACAAGGACAATAACATCGCGGATCAGGTTTGTTACTGAAAAACTGTTCAGGTCAACATTTGCAAAATCTCGGTTATCCCAGCCGGTTGCACGGCCATAGCCGCGTTGATCGGGAGCAACGACATAGCAGCCTGCGTTGGCGAGCAGTGGCATCACTTTCCGCCATGAAAATGCTATCTCTGGGAAGCCGTGTAGGAGCACTATTAAGGGCCGATTTCTGTCAGGTGTATAACCTGCTTCGAGGATGTGGAATGAAAGGCCAATTGGCCTGGTGTCAAGCTGTCTTGAAGTAACCCCTGGCGGGAAGGGAAGCGGAGAGAGCGGTGGAGCCGACATTGCTGGCTCTCTAAGATTCAGTCGCAACTGAATTTAGCAAACTAAATTTATGGTTGTATGTTAGATGAATAAGGGACTGGCCAGTACATGAAAATTATCCTTTTACTCTCACGTTGTCTATAGAGTAGAAGTAGTGGTAGTGGTGGTTGGTTGTATAGAGTCGGACGAGCAGAAGCGGACGGGCGATTAAGCCTCGGGACAATTGGATCGAACCCCCACACAGCCTTATGACTCTCGAATCGGCTACCCGGTCAATGCCAGGGCCAGTTCTTGCCGGGCAAATTCCAAGCTGCCCAGGCGGGTTCAGTGGATAACTACAGCGTACAGCGTAGTTAAGTAGTTAGCTAACCAGGGCCATCGTCAAGCGACCGACGAGCCCACGTAAGTGTAGGCTACTGGGGCAAAAGAGCTCAATCACCACCAGCGCCTGCTGGTAGAAGGGCCGACCAACCGCGGGACCCCCAACACCCCCCCTCGGACTAGCTACCGTGCAGCTATCCTATCTATCTTTCTCAAATCATTCAAATCCGCAATAATAATTAATTACAAAAAGCAGCACCTAGTTTCCTCATTAGGACTAGGTCTGATACATGAAATCAAATCCATCTTATTCATCTGTCATATTCATCATATCCTTATCCATCTTGTGAATAACTTGGTTGATCCTTCATAAGTTCATAGACATCCGGGGAAACTCCTGCAAAGAATCCATGGCCTGGCTGGCTCATGAGAATATCATCTTTATCCTTATTCTTCTTATCCTTTGCTGTCTTCAATGCCTCGATACGTTCCTTGTTACGCTCCTTCCATTCAGCATTCGCGAGGTTCGGGTTCTTAAACCAGCAGTATTTGATGATATGGCCAGTATTGTCGCAGTAGTGGCACTGGCGTTCATCAAATCGTTCAGTGACAGGGCTCGCAGTGGAAGGACGAGTGATAGTAGCAGGCATGTTGGTGGTGGCTCGCGTGGCCAGTTGATCCATCAAATCATCAAGGTTCAGATTCTGAATAGGGCCCTGTTTAGTAGCATAGAATTCATCCAGCTTCATTCTAATGAATTCCTGTTGCCAATCCCCCAATCCTAGAATGAATAGATCATGATAGGTACACTCAGCCCAGTTTTCCCCCAGAGATACCAGCTTTGCCTTAAGGTCTCGGAAATTCGCAAGATAGGTGTGGAAATCGCTGTTCTTGAGGCGTAAATCTCTCATCTTTTTAGTGGTTAGAAGGCGTTCTTCTGCGCGAGATATAGCATAGCGTCGAGCGAGATTCTTCCATATAGTGGCAGCAAGATAGGCATCTTCATCCAATGGTCCCAGAGAATCGCGTACAGTGGCGTTCAAAGATTGGAAAATCCGGGTATAGAGAAGCTCATTTTTCCGATTCCAAAGCTCAATATCCAGAGGCACTGTGGTAGGAGGCACTGTTTCTCCCTTGATAAGAACATCTTTTGCCTGAATAAGATGAGCATCCGCAAGGATTGAACTCTTCCATTCCAAGTAGTTGACGGATCCGTTGAGAATGATTACATGCTTTCCTTCCAGCTTGGCTTTGGCATCCTTTCGATACTCACTAATAGGGTCCTGAGTAGTTGACAGAGAGCTTGAGTTGCTCCCTAGCTTTTGTATGAGCATTTCCATTCGTTTGTCCTGTTTCTCCATATAATCCATCATCATTCGAATCATGGCGTTTTCATTCATTTGACCTCCAGTTTGAGATCCCATTTCACCCCCCCTCGGCATGGGAGTAGGTGTATCCTGCCCGTATTCTTCATCCATATCCATGTTGCTTGCAGGTGTATCCAACAATCCTGCAGTAGCTCGCATTCTTGGAGGCATTTGTTTACCCCCCCTTTGAATCAATCTTTTCCCGCGATCAAAGCTTTCAAAACAGTTGCTTTTCGTCAGGTTCCTTCTGCAGTTCAGCGATGCAGCTCGCGAGACGTTTTATACCTCAGATAAGAGAAAAAGTAGTGATTGCGGAAGGTTTAATGAAAAAAAAAAGCTATCCGGGCTATAACCTGTAGGCTACTGGGGCAAAAGAGCTCAATCACCACCAGCGCCTGCTGGTAGAAGGGCCGACCAACCGCGGGACCCCCAACAGTAAGTTCTGGTTTCCAAGTCATCACCACCACATATCTCAACTGCACAGCAGTTTTTGGGATTTCCATGGACAAAAGCCAAAGTTCTGCGTAGGTTCCACATAGACTTCCAGGGGGATAATTCAAAGGGAAATGAATAAACAGTTGTGGGCGCATATAAAACACGGGCCTGGGTTGTCCTCATGTTTCCATCCTCTTCAAATAGATCGCAAAATCAGACATCCTCCTGCTCCCCTCGTGCGGCAAAGTGCAAATGCCCAGTGCATCCTGTGGCAGGGTTGGGAGTGCAGCCTCAGCAAACCCTGTTTTCTGTTCCTTCGGAGGGGATCAATGGAATTGGGGGCGTTTCAATATGACAACCCGTTGGCCGGTTGGGGAAGCTGGAAAACGAAAGACAAAATAATCAAGTTCTGTCAACGGTCTTCTGAGGAGTTCTGTCTCAGGAACAAAAATTAGATTCCTGCGAGACAAATAGTCAACATGCTCCTCTATTCCTCATGGACAGTAAAGAGTATTATTATTCTGGATGAAGCTGGGGTTGATATTTAGTTATCAGGTGACTTGATATCAACCTCTATTTCAAATTTAGCGGGTTAACTACATTTCAATAATAAATAATACGGAGTAACTTACAGCACCACCAGCAAGCATTATTATTAAAGAAAACCCACAGAGGACTCACCGTCTAGCTAGCTCCTAGGGCAAGATAATTGGCATCGTAGGGAAATGCGATATCTAAGAATCGCCGCTGACAGCTGGGGCGAATTAATTAGAATAATAATGGCGAGTTGACTAGTTAAGTTAGTTGTTGTTCCTAATAAATAACTTAACTAGGCCGTTGATGTCATGCCACCCCGGCCAAATAATTGTGACGAAGACCCAACGGCAAACGACAAACTCCATCTGTTTTTTTGCTGTGCTTGCCATGGACAACTCACTTTCTTCACACCACCTCCCACTCCCAACACGCACAATCATCACGATCATTACCTCTGCCAATCTATCGCGTTATCTTTTTCCTTTTTGGCTGCCCGGCGCAGTATACTTATTTCATGTTGGACGGCGAATCGTGGCGCGCGACGATGCCTTGAGAACTAATCATAACTAATTTCTCTACTACCACGAGATTTTAATCCTTAATGAAGCTTTGACAAGTCGACGCAGCAAAAGAGTTTCCTAGAGCGTCTATTTGCTTGCTTGTCTCCCGATTACGATATCCATTCCCCCATTGTTCCGAGCTTTCCTTTCCCCCATGGGTGGTATCATTTTCTGGCGAGTGAATCGTTCGCTATGTTCCGTCGCAAAAGATCCTCTGCGCACGCGGTGAGTTACCTTGGATTCCTCAATAGAGTAGCAGCTTAGGAGCTCGTCCTACATTAGGCCACAATCTCTGGAACCCCTCCCTTTCTACACCCCTTTTCCATGCAAACCTGTCACCCAGTTACTGATGCAAGTGCCGCATGGCCTTTAGCCCATAAATCCCAACCCATCACCGTCTGCCCAGACCGCTGCTGCCCAGGCCTTCAGAGCCTCCCAAGCCAATGCCACAATATCTACGGCAGCTGCGGCAGCAGCCCTTCGGAAACATACTCCGACCCCTACCTCCGTCGAGAACGTCCAGACAAAACGCATGCTTCAGAGGCAATTGTCTACCAGCAGTTCAAAGGGAAAAGTGGCTCAACAACACACTACTCAGAATGGACGCCTTTATAGGAGCAGTAGCTCTGGTTCGATGAGCACGAGGAGTTTTCGAGATCGGCCCCCGGCTCATACTGGTTCAATTACTGGCTCTAGCGAGAGAGATATTAGCCCTGTACCGCCGCTTCCCCAGGGCTTTATGACCCATCGAAGAGTTGTTAGCCATGATCCTTCCTATCGAGCGATTAGTCCTTACGGGGATTCAAGTCGATCGCCTGGTCCACGCAGCCCCGGTTCCCCTCGCTCCCCCCGAGCTTTGAGTAGCCTTCCAGAGCTGGAAAGGCAAGGCAGTCGAAGCTCAATCAACTTTTCCTACCCCACTCACGCTCGTCCGAATTCCCCGCCTCAATCGCCGATTAAAAAGTTTATCGCAAAGCCACTAGTCTCTGATAATGGAAGAGACCAAGATGAAGGACCTTCTCAAAACTGTATTGCTGCTGCCCGGTCACCCAAAATTATAACAACTCCGATAACGGCAACTGCCAGGGGAAGCCAATCATATCCTGATTTGAGTTCTTTTCGTACAAAATATGATGACTTGCAGCCGTCTGAAATTGAGTCTACCCATGCAATTACTAACGCCGAGACAAGTACTTCACCTGAAGTACAAGATCCCGCGCTATCACATCATATGCGCAATACGAATTTAGGCTTGTGTATAGATGGGGAAAACGCCGAGCAGGACCGCTATCCTTCCACTGAGTTAAACCAACTGAAAACACGCACTACTCAAGATTATGACCATCGAGAAATCAGGGCCGTGAAACAACAAACACCGGATCTGCCAGATGCACATGAATCAAAGACATATCAAACTGACAAGTATACTGAATCGGGTAATTTACACCAATCTCAACTACCAGGTGGTACTACAGGAGATGCCGAAAACGACAACGTACCTCTGCCAACTGAGTCTGCGATTGATGCCTCCCCATCTGCAGATCTTGGCCCTACTTTACATATTCCTTCAGAAACTCTATCACACGGCCACGCGCACGGTCCATCCAGTTTTAGCATTGCAGATACAAATAAAGAAAGACCGCATTCGCTTAGCCCGACACGCACTACACGCTTCTCCAGTCACCTTATTGTTTCCACTACCGGCGAAAGACTTCATGATCCACCTCCACGGTCGATGTCTCCTGCAAAGTCAGCACTGAAACACCCGACTCCTCAATCTAGCCCGCGCGATCGCACTTCGAGCAACTGGTCTAAATCACTCCAAGTGCATAGCGAATCATCTGATGGCACATCAGCTGAATCGGATGATGGGCGAAGGATCGGGAGTAAAAAACGCGCTCCTAAGGTCAGCTTCGAGGATGAACCTGAGGTGGTAGGGACTGCTGGCGCCCATTTAACTTCTCAACGGTCGGGATCACCCGTTTCCTCAAGCTCTTCATGGGGCCCAGGATCAAAGTATTCAAGCATTTCAAGGAATAGTCACCGATTTAATACAAGTAATGGGAATGGTGAGGATGTGTTTAACGAAGTCTTGAAACCTCGACCTGCGCTTCCTTCTTTTGGCAGTGTTCGCGGACGAAGGGGGTTGATCGAAGATCATGATAAGCGGTTGGTTCATGACAGACCTGCTTCACCGAGGACGTCCACCGGTGGCAATCCTTTCGGTGGAATTTTACAGCAGAACAAATATACTCGCCCAGACCACTCCAGGTCTGTTGTCCCTGGTGAGCCAATACCCCCAGAAGTCACGTCGGTCGAAGGGACTGGCTACGATTCTCTCTCTGAGAGCAGCTCGTCCAGCGACCTTATGGAGGACCCTTTGGATTTTGCGCCTTCAGGCGACAGTATTACTAGCTTCTCTCCTTCGGAGGTGCAAAACGCCTCTAGCAACAGCCATAAGGCCGGAAATGAAACTACTGGCACGCAGGGGCAGAGTGGAAGTGTACCTGGCATCTCAATTCATCCCGCTACCCCTGCTCTTACGGATGAGAAGACTAGCGGCGAATGGACCAGGATTCCAGGAGGGTTTCCATCTCCAATGCCTTTTTCAGATCACGAAAAGCCCCAGCTGAGCATAGATTATGCTCGTCAACCAAGACCCGTTACCCCAGAGTCCTTACCTCGCTCCCAGATTCATTCAGTTCCATCCACCGATGATGATGAATCTGATTCAAGTGAAAGTATTTACAGTGACGCTGCCGAAAATTTGACAGATCTTGAGGGCGATGGTTTTGGTTCCATAAATGCAATAGTTGATAGCCCCGTCTCTCACGTTTCTAGCTATACCCACACTCCGCCCCCAGATAGCCCTACTCGATCCAAAGCAGATAAGAAGCGGTCATCTGACATTTCATCGCAACGTAATGATCCCCGAAATTCTTCTTCTCCACTAGGGCGTGTTTATACAAACGCTCCTTTGCCCGCTGTCGAGGAAGAAGCTTTGCCTTCGCCAGTACCCAGCGGCAAGAAAGAAGATTCAGAGGATGGTCGAGACTTGCTGCATCATAAAAACCAGCAACTGCACCCGAAGTCCGACTTACATGGCGGGGTCTCTGCGACGTTAGACGGTGCAAGGGTCGTACCAACCAGTGCTAAACCAGCGAGCTCTGACAAAGTTGAGTCCAACGGGAAACCAACCGATCAGTCAACGACGAGTTTCCGGAATGTTGCCCAGCAAAAGGGACCAAGGTCAAAACCCTCTAAGCGGACCCCAAATGATACAACTCCCTCCTACGATAAGGAATACACTTCACAGAACAGAAATGACCCGTCTTCCACAAACCGGCCCATTGAAAATGGCCATCCTCCTCCAGGTGTGGCTGGCTCGGATTTCGGATTCGTTTTGAAAGACCGAAGTCAATCTGCCGTATATGATAGTGATTCTTCAAGCAGCTTCAAGCGAACCAGACGTTCACCGCGGAGTACTACACATTATACTTTGAAGCGCACGCTGAGAGGTCCCTCTGATACTCGGCCATATTCCTCTGGTGGCTATTCTATTGGCATCGCTGGCCGTTCAACCCCACCCACCCCCCAGCGGAGGCCGTTTTCTTCAGATCACAACTTACCTGTTCGGACCACGCTACGCGGACCGGGGGATCGACTGCACGCCAAATCCTCGTCATTTAGCAGCTTTGGAAAGTCGTTGAAGCTGAAAAGGGTCCAAGCTGGGCTGAGTCCGCATACGCATATAGGGGTGAAATCCAGGTACCCACTTAGCCACGCTAACAATAATGTGGTGGGGTTTGCTCGTCCATTCCGTAGCCGTTATGAAGATTCGAGTGAGGATGAGCTAGTTCCCACGTATTTCAGTCCTGTCCGGGGTATCCCCAAGCGCAAGGATGGTGTTGATGGCGATTCGACAGATCTCGAAGATAGCTCTGACGAGGAAGTGACCAAAAAAGTGCTGTTAAGACGCGCCGAGCCTTGCCGCCGCTCGATATTCCCAAGCAACGGCCAAGCTAGACCGGCCCCTGTCCCTGACACCATCACAGATGGCGTCATAGCTACCGATGCCACTAACGAGCCAACGAGTGTGATTCCCAATGCACCTGGAGCGTTTCTTCCCCAACTTCCAAAGCGGCAGGGGAGTATTTTTAACAGGCTAGGTCGCTCAAGGTACAGAGGGAATGGCGAGGCTAAAATCCGAAAATCCGAGCTGGATAGTGCCGCGAGGCGCGACAGCCCGCTTGAACGTCCCCGCTTCGAGCTCCTGCGAAATAAGAGCTCAAGGTCATCAAGGAACGGTAACAACAAACTACTTTCATCCAACGTTGGAGCAGATGACCCTATTCCTCCCACTCAAGATGATGTGGAGAAAGTTTCCGGCCTCATGGGGTCAGGTTCATGGCCTTTAGGCTCCTACATGAACGCCCCCGTTAACATATCTGCTCCCGTTTCACCTATTTCTGAGAAAGGTGAACCAGATCTAGTACGACCAGGGACAGCTAACGACATTTCGCCAAACAATGACAACACTTTCTTCCGCGCGTCGATTCCAGGTCCAACTCTCCCAGCGCCAGAATCGTCATCCAGCTGGACATCTCGTTTCCGTCCCCGATTGCAGAATCGACGCAGGGTCAGCAGTACATTTGGCGAAGACTCGTCCGTTTCCGCGAAGTCAGATGCCGGTGCTAGACCGGACGAGAAGAAGAAGAGGAAGAAATTCTCGCTCCTTAAAAAGGCGTTCCGAATAAGCTCCAGAGAGTGAGCTTCTTGCTTCCTGTACCTGTCCGTTCTAAACCACCGGCCATGATCGAGCCATGTTGCAATGTTTACGACCCACGATTTATATATTCTGCTGCTCACTTAATAACCGCTTGCATCTTTCACTTTATTTCTCTACAATATATAATTACTCCTATCTTTTTTTTTTTTTTTAGAAAAATCTTTTCATCGTGAACATCTCTCGCGGACCTTCTTTTATCTCTATTTTTTTTATCCACTCAGGTTTATCTCCTTTCCTCCGTGTCCTTCAATGTTTCGGTTTTATAACCAGCCCTGATACCACTTTTTGTTGCCTTTACAAAACCGATACCTCTATCTTCATATACCATGTGCGCAACAATATTTAGCCAGCTTCTCCCCATATCCCCCCGCCTTTTTTTTTCTTTTTTCTTTTTTTTCTTTTTTCTTTCTTTTTTTTTTTCTTTTGGATTTTATTTTAATGACCACTGGAAAAAAAGCCCTTGTGCGCGTTCTTTTCGTTATCCTGGAAGCACGATATCATGTGGAAATCTTTTACATGTTGAAAGCACTTCAACCAAAAATTTATTCGCCAGTATTTTTTTAAATGTCAAGGATACAATTTTATTTCCCCATAGATAGCTTTTTCTTTTGCTTCGTGGACGTTTCGACTTCCTCATCTTCTTGTTCTTCATTCCCATGTTTACAGCCAAACCATACACCTTGTTACCCCGTTGACATTCAGTTCGTCCACTCTTGAGGAGTGCTTATTATTAATATTCGGTTGGCGACTACAGCTTTTGGCTTAAATTTTTGGTGGTGATATTTAAATATATATATATATATAATTAATGAGCTTGACCCCAGACTATTTTTTGTCATTCTCCAGTTTTTGGGAGACCATCTTTAATAAATTGATCTGCTTTCTCCATATTATCTCCGTGAATCGAGTTAATATACGGAGTACGGTTTATCTGAAAGATTCGATGTCGCGTTCTTCGATTCAAACGAAGCCATCACCACAAAGCTCTTCAAAACGAAAGAATGATTAAACCAGCGTCAGGGTCTGGAAAGCAAATGCAGCAAACCCCGCCGAAGGCATGACGGATTTTGGGACCGCAGTGGGTCCGGCAAGCTGGGCTGGGAGCCTGGTCCCTTGGGAAGCTGGAACTCGCCTCGCTCCACGACTTTTGCTTTTTCCTGTCAGGCCCAGAAAGCCTGGAAACTGGAGTTTGACCAGAGAAGTTCGGGCTGTTGACAGAGCAACTGAGTGGGGAATCCCATACTCATGTTCAGCCTTCAGCTCGCAGGTGACTGTTGCCGGGTGGCTAGGACTATGATCCGAGGTTAAAGTCCGGGAGCGCGCCTGGAGATTTTTATGGAGCCTGTGGAGGTTGTTGCGGAGTTTGATGTTGAAGTCTTGAGGAGGAAAGAGTGTGCAGGGCAGAAGGAGCTTGAAGCACAATAACGAGATCAGAAGTGACTCTGATGTGATTATGGTCCGTATCACACCGTCTTAAAGTTCAGCCAGCCAGTGAGCCTGCCACTGACTGCCTTTTTCTTTTGTCAGCAACACTTTTGGGCGGGGTCTAACAAACGAGCAGCCCAATAGAGATGGTACACGATGGCTGGGAAAACTCTGGAGGTTGGGCAAGGGGCAAATATGCGGCATGAGAGCAATAGCTGAATCGATTGGAGGAGAAAAAAACCAAGACACGCATTCCAGACTGTGGCGATTGAGACTGAAAAGCCATCCATTAACGAACCTACGATGCACTCTGAAGGGCTTGAGGGTCCCAAAGACAATGCAATGCCATTGTGGATATTTGCTGGGGGAATTGACAAGGCATTGGACGAGGCCGAGGCGGTGAAATACAGAATAATAACCTAGGTACCCACGCCAAGCGACAATCATGTGCAAAGAAAACAAGTCTTGGGAGTTGGGTACGATGGATCCCGGCAAAAATCAACGCTAGCCGGGGTGATTGATAGCCGACCTAACCACATTCGGCCAAATGTAAACAAACACCAGAACAACAACAAAAACAAGCAAATCGACAGACATCGGCAACAGCGACAAGGCCAATGAGCTGCACAGCAACCAGCCTCATGCTGGACAACAGATAACTTCACTCCTCCCCCCCCCCCCAGCTTTCTCCTCTCCTCTTCTTCTTCTTCCTCTTCTTCTTCTTCCTCTTCTTCCTCTTCTTCCTCTTCTTCCTCATCTTTAGACAACCGAGCTCATCAATTCAATTTTCCCTCTCCATCCCTCCTCCGAATACATAATCTGATCAGAAGAACTACCCAGTTCTCTTTTTCTTTCTCCCTTTCATCTACTTCTTACCCCAACCAGCTGTCTTTTCTTGACTCGTCTTTCGAATTGTTCTTAAACACTTCGAAAGGCATTCGAGAAAGGATACCTTAGGACAGTAAATCTGGACTTTGACGCCCGTGTCCCCATCCCCTTCAGTGTCTTCCCGTCGTCGTACCGGAGTGACGCTGTCTCTGAGACTACTCACACAAGAGTAGAAGGAGAGGTCAATTTAACTGGTGCTTCGCGCGTCGAACGGGAAGATACTGGATACGAAGGCCAACTCCCACCTCGCACTCATCAAGACGTCGATATCCATATCCACTCTGATCGACGTTACCACGAGGAATACCCAAGAACCCGCTATCCCGAAGTAGAACTCTCAAGAGAACGGCAAGTAGTAATATCTCCAATGGCAGTAGTAAACACATGACGCAATCTTACTGACCAATTGTAATCAGCTACTACGGTAACCAAGACCGAAAAGCTTGGGAAACACAGCTCGATATCACTGAACGTGAGTATCGTCAACGCACCGATCCCAATTACCAAGTCGAATACGCACCACGCCCTACCGTAGTTCGTGAGGTCGACCCGTCTTTCAACAACCGCCAGTTCGAGCAGATCGATACCAGCGGAGCCCCCAGCCACATTAGTGAAGTCAACTACGCTTCCAAAAGCAGCGAACGAATTTACAGAGACGTCAACGTAGACCGACGCACAGTCATCGAAGAATCGCCCCGCAAAATGGGTTACTACGACGACGACGGCAACTACCACTCTTTCCGCCGTGGCGTTGAACGGGCGGCCGACCGTATCCTCCACGGCGGTCACCACCATGACAGGAAGGATGAGGTCGTCATGAGCGACGAGCGCGGCCCCACCCGTGTCCGTGATGGCGTCCGCGAGTCTGTCAGAGTCGTGCAACCCCGTGGCGGACACCCGCCCGAGACAATCACCATCCCATGCCACTTCATCCGCGTTGGTGATCTGTTGATTCTCCAGGGTCGCCCATGCCAGGTCATCCGCGTCTCCGTTTCTCCCCAGACCGGCCAGCACCGCTACCTCGGTGTTGACCTATTCACCCGCCAGCTTCATGAGGAGTCTAGCTTCATCTCGCACCCCACTTCCTCCGTCGTTGTCCAGAGCATGCTCGGTCCCGTTTACAAGACCTACCGCATCCTGGATATCCGTGAGGATGGCCGCATCGTCGCAATGACTGAGACCGGTGACGTCAAGCAGGGGCTCCCCGTTGTTGACCAAGGTAACCTCTTCAACCGCATCAGCGATGCCTTCAGCGATGGCCGCGGCAGCATTCGTGCTCTCGTCATCAACGACGGTGGTCGCGAGTTGGTTGTCGACTACAAGGTTATCCACGGTTCCCGTCTGTAGATTAACAAATGGGTTAGTAATTATATCATGTTCTTCACGTTAGTTGCCTATCTCAATTGTTCATAGTTTCTTCTAACATAGCAACCAGGTTAGATTTCATGTTTTTTTCTTTTCTTTTGTGGTTTCCCTATGAGCCACAGTACATTTGGACGCAATTTCCGACGTTTTCCCGTCTGTGACCTGAAGAAATGATGAAAAATCAGTCATGAAGTTAAGGGCGATCTTTTTTGGCTATATTAATGGATGGAATGGATGGATGATGGATGATCTCTTTGTTATTCCCCTTTTGTCTGCTTTTGTTGGATGATGCCTCGGTGCATGTTTTTGCTCTCTCCCACCCCTCATGTGTATCTAACCACCTAAACCCCTGGGTGTCTCGTTTGAAAATCAAGTTGTATTCGTTTCTCCATCTCTATTTTAAACTTTTTCATGCTCATGTTTTGTGATTATACTCGCAAACTTGGGATGGATGAGTTGCGATGCTTGACATACTCATATACATTGAAAGCGGTTGAGTTGGTTTGAATGTCTCAGAATTTAAATAAAGAAGAGTTTGCTCTCTCTGAGTCTGATGTGGTTTTTCTTGTGTTCTGTATCTCTCTCATTCACAGTGTTATGAAACAGTTTTGTCTTCTTATTTCAGTCACTTCTTATTTTTTAAAAAGAGTGTATTTAGACTGTCTGTGTGACTGTCTGAGATCAGAATCAGAATATTTGATGATTCTATTATCAATTTGATTGATCTTATTACGGAGTACAAAGAGCTTAATATAGGGGTGGGTCACGTGATCTAGGGAGATCGCTAGCCGCAACGGCCGTAACGGCCAACATTAATAAATCATTACGGAGTACAATATTCAAAGAGAAAAAAAAATATTTATAAGCAATTGTAATAACTAGTTTAACACCCCACTTCATGAGTAAGAGCTACTCTCTCTCACATCACGGCGTGGAACTTAATAAGAGGTATTTAAGAGGAGTCAGGAGCTCTAGACTGCATCTTTTCTTTTTAAACATCATATAAACGGAAAGCCTTGACATTGACGATATCTCGTTTTCTAAAGCTTTGGAAGAGAAAACGTCCACTAACCTACGGAAGCAACATGGCCTTATTCAGAGATATGGCGGGCATGAAGCCCTTGACTGCGACGACCACGGACAGTGTTCTGATCATCATTGACGCGCAAAACGAGTATGAAAACCCTTTCTATTCATTCATTCTTTCGTTCCATCATTCTCAAAACAAGGAAGAAATACAAGAGAATAAATATATGTCTATTTTGGGAACCATATCCATATCTGACGTCGCTCTCCCCTCTCACAACAAAATTTAGATACGCATGCGGGCTTCTGAAAGTCGACAATGTCGACAAAAGCCGCGTTATTATCAAATCTCTCCTTGAAAAATACCGTGCCACCGCCAAAGCCACGGGCAAGCAGAACCTTGTTCATATCGTCCATCAAACCGCCGCTGATGCGCCTGTATTCACCACTGGCACCACATTGGCGGATGAGTTTGAGGAGTTAAAGCCCTTGGAGGGTGAGAAGGTTGGAAATCCGTCTTCATTTAACAGCTTTTGAAGCGGAGAAGAGGATTCGTTGGATATCAGAGGCAGTGTCTGCGAGGTAGCGCTGACACCTCCATGTCCCATGAATAGGTTATCACCAAAAAGTTCCCCAGCGCATTTGCGGAGACGGATCTTCACGAATACTTGCAAAGCCTCGGTGCGAGAAAGATTGTATTGGTGGGGTACATGGTGAGTGGACTGATTTTCTTTTTGGTTTTCCCTGCTTTCGGAGGCCGTCCCAGGCGGCAAACATCAATTTTTGCCGATTGGACGCTAATTGCAGTCACCCAATGACTCTCAGGCACATGTCTGCGTATCTACCACAGCCAGAAGAGCTGCTGAGCTTGCTTATGATATCGTCGTCGCCCAGGATGGAGTTGGGGGTCGTCCTCTTGGCGAATATTCGGGTAATGAAATCGCCAAGGTAAGTCATGTTCTTCGCCTACCGCCTGCTACTATTTCGGACTGCTGCAGTGCTCTCTCTTTCGATTCCTATGCTAATAGCGATTCGCAGGTTGCTCTACTAGAAGTTGCGGACTTCTTTGGGACGCTGGTATGGAGCAAGGACATTAACTAAGGGCGCTTGGAACCATTTTTTTGCCTCCTCCAGTTCGGGCGTCTTCCTTGTCCGACAATGTTCTGATACGAATTGATGTCCTGCATACATTAATCCGTATATTTGATAAAAACTCAGCCAAACGTGACTACACGTTTGCGGAAACTCCCATTTTCCAATTGCATTATCAGTGAACCATTGGGTTTTGCTCTTGTGATGGTATAGAAATTATGTAATTTGATATGCAATCAGCTCTCTTCGGGTCTCCAAAATAAGCTTGATTTCCAAAATGAATGTATATTTGGGTCAAATGGTGGAAGTAGCATTGATCGTCTCGTCTTAAGGAATCGCAATAGGACTTGTTCATTATCATCGGGCCTAAATCCAGCTTCATGTCAGTTTTGTCGCAACGTTGAAATAGCAGTAATCAAAAAAAGTATATATTTCCGTACAGTCGAACTAGGTTTTCATCGTCTAGGGTGCCACCAAAAAAGAGGGCAGGGTTTGACGACAGCATATCCAGAATATGTACTCTCTCCGCACCAGGGGCATATAGGAATGTGCGCTCATTTATCAGGGTAAAAGCTGCGGGGTGCTGGACGACGCGAATGCCCGCATATTCGAGAAGCTGTTTGTCCAGTGCGTTGAAAACGGGATCCTGGGCAGAGCAGTCTTTGATGGAGATGGACGGAGTATCCTTGCGAGCTATGGGTAGCCAAATATCGCTTCGTGTTAGCTCTCAGCTCTTCCCGAAAAAGTCACAAATTCAGGGCCAAACTTGAGGTCAAACCACTCCCGGATCGGACCCTGGGTAATGCTGATACACCCCGTTCAGAAACGCACCAAAATATTCTAGCATCGTCACCAATGCGGCCAACTGGTAGAGAGACACAGCCCTGCGGTCAACCCACCCGCCTCTTAGGAATCCACTGGGGCTCCCCAAACCAACGCAGACGCAATTGTCCACTTTGCTAGCAGGGCCCGTCAAAAGTTCGTTGTCCAAGGCCGCCTTCAAAGCCTGCCAGCTCTGCGACTCCTCCCAGCATCTTTTGTGCCACTCAAACTGTTTCTTTAGTTTCTGGAAAGTCAATCCATCAGGGGACTCGGCTGGGACCAATAGGTCTTTGATTGGAGATAGAACGCAAAGCTTGTTAGATGCCGTTCGGTTTGTGGTCGTGATGTGTGTCCAGCCTTCTTCGTCATGGACCTGCACTCGCCTTGGCTGGCGAAATTTTCCCTTCCTGCGACAAGTCGGTTGGGTCGTCATCATAATGACTATATACCCCGGCCAGGAAGGGATATTCAAAATGTTGTCGTTCCTAGAAGATAGCGCTTGCTTGAGTCTGATTGAAAAGTACAAGGTTGGTCACATAATTTCGGGAATGGAGATTAGTCACCCAGGGCGTGTTCTCTAACGTAATCAATCGGGTGTATATGTTGGGGGTCCCGCGGTTGGTCGGCCCTTCTACCAGCAGGCGCTGGTGGTGATTGAGCTCTTTTGCCCCAGTAGCCTACAGGTTATGAGACCGTTAAGCGTGAGCCCCGCTGTGATCAACATGCATGGGTTTGATCCCAGAATGGACTTAAAAATTCCTAACAAATACCCTGGACATTTTAACAGTGCCAAGAGACATCCCAGGAGTGTGCCCTAGAAGTCCCATTGAGCCCTAGGACTGAGTGGTCCAGTCCATTATTAAAAAAGGAGCCATTGTGGGGAGGCCACTGAGGGGAAGTACTGTACTCTGTGGTAGCTGGTCCGAGGGGGGGTGTTGAAGGTCCCGCGGTTGGTCGGCCCTTCTACCAGCAGGCGCTGGTGGTGATTGAGCTCTTTTGCCCCAGTAGCCTACAGTATATGTGTAGGATAGTTGAAGGTTGTATTGATAGATCTATCTACAAGAACATAATATAGTGGTGGGTCATGTGATCTAGTGGGATTGCTAACCGCAACAGCTGTAAGAGTCAACACCCTCTCTTGAGATAACAAGAATCACATATAAAAACACTCAAATCATCAAGATAGTCTGTCAAAATCAAATACAAATGTAAAATTAAATATTCTTAACTTTTACATCTGTAAGATCTAGCAAAATCATGAATTATATAAATATCACAGTATCTAGAGATTTAGTGAGTTCATTTATTATTATCTAAGTAATGAGAATATATTTTAAATTAATAACTCTCTGATTTAACTGTTAATATGAAAAATGAAAACATATGTCAATGTGCTTACTTCAGACTGTAATAACTGTTATCTTTATAAGATTTATAATATTCTTATTATTAGTGAGAATCTGTATTAAAGATATAGTAATAAAGTTAAGCTTAATTATAAGATTCTGAATCTATGTTATCTCACAGACTGTCTTACTAAGAGTCATATATTCAGTCTCATTAAAACTTAGAGATATATAAGATTACTTCACTGAATATCATGAAATCAGATTATCTGTAAGCTTAAAAATATAGTTAAATATTAATTTTCTATCATTATTTATAAGACTGACTCAATTAAAATCTGAGTAGCTGAAGAGTAGATAGAAATCATCAGAGAAATCAGAGATAATGAAAAGATTGATAAGAATAGAAAGATTAGTAGAAATAAATCTCTTATACAGACTGTATTCATAGAAAATACTCAGATTTATAATCTCTTTTAAATAATGTATAATATGTAATAGAGTCTTTCAATATTGAAATATTAAATTAATATTCTGTTGAGTGAGTAGTAAGATAGTGTGAGTGATATCAGAATGTGTTTTAACTGTAAGATATTATAAGTAACTTATATCATATTAATATTACTGAATTATAAAATCAGTCTCTTTCTCAGATATAGAGAAATTATTAATACAGAATTCATTCTTTATTAATATTCTAATAACAGCTGTATTATCAAGATAGAAATCTTTAACAAGATATTTAATATATTAATAATATATTAAATTAATTCTCTTATTTAAATAATTGATCTTTATACTTAAATACTTGATTAACTGATATAGATTCTTGACTTTCAATTTCTCACTAAGTATACTCACTAGTCAATTAATATTCTCAGAAGCTTCAGATATGATGTTGAGATTATCAATATAGATTATTATATAGAGATAATATCTGAATATATAATATCAGAGTACTGAATTATAAGCACTGACTATAAATTCAAGATCACTTAATAGAGCTATTAAGTAATTATATCAGATCTTTACTGCAGAGTTCAGACTGTATAGACTACTCTTAACTATACAGATAAGTATTTTCAGTGAATCTGTCTTAAATCTAATAAGTTATCTTATATAGATTTTCTTAGTAAGATGTTTATAAAGATATATTATCACTATATTTACTTAACAGAGTATTCAACTGTGTAGTACTATTATTATAAAAAGAATACAATTAACAGTATCAGTGATGATAGAAGTATAGATCTCTTCTCTAGAATTCTTCTTAAGTTAGTTATTATAAATCACTTAATATGATTTTCTAAAAATACTATCAGAATCAGTATTCAGATTCACAGATCTATCTTTCTCAAGAAACACTTAATAGTCTGAAGCAATCAGTTCATCTCTCAGAATATCAGATCTAGAGATTAAACTTCATATATTATATCTCTTTAAATCAGTAATCTCATGTTATATGAACTTCTTTTAATAATCTTCTACTCTCTCTGACTGTGATATAATGTTCTTATAGAACTTTAAAAGATTATCTGTAATAAGACTTAAAGTATAAGTAGTTAGTAATTTCACAGATCACAATTATGTGAAATTCAGATCATTAATATCAGAAGCATCTTCATTATTAATCAGATAAATATCAGGTTTCAGTTTACTGACATTATTAATGAGTATCACAGATTTGATAATCAGTTCAATAATATAATTAATGAGTTTCACAGATGTAATAACTGATTTTTCAGTGATTGAGAATCTCACATCACTACTGATAATAATCTTATCAGATTCAGAATATTATAGATAATATATCAAGATATCACTGAATTTAATAATATAATAGAAATCAGCATATGAAGAAAGCTTATTCACAGGCTGCTGAGATTCATATAAGTGAATAAAAATCTCTGTACTTAATCAGTGAAAATGCCTCACATTCAGCAGAGTATTCATAAGTGCATATTAAGAAATCTTATATAAACTTGAAATCACAGAAGTCTCTGTAGTAGAGAATCAAAATTTTGAGTTGTAAAGAACTGTAGATGTGAGAGTATTATTAATTATTACAATCACTGTCTCTAGAACATCTGCTCAGAAATTCTTAGAGAGATTATCTTTTAAAAGAGCAGCTCTAATCTGTTTCATAATAGTGCAGATCTCATGTTTGAAAATATTATTCTAATATGATAAATATAATGCTGTTAATTCTCATTTGATATCATATGAATTCATAACTGTGTGTATATATATGAATTGAAAAACATTATCAATATCAGTTTATAGAAAAGCAGAGACTGTATATCTGAGATTATTCATGAATCTGAGTTATAACTCAAAGTATTGAACAGTCTCATTCTTGAACTTTAAAAAATATACTCAATGATAGTGAGTTGTATCACAGATGATAAGTATTCAGTATCTGATTTTCTGACAGAACTTTAAGAGATAATCAGAGAGATCTTTCAATATATATCTATCATCTACAAGATTAATATGAATCTTCTCAATAAGTTGAATAAATCTAGGTATTGATGTTTTTAAATAATCTCATATTATATCTGTCTTGATATATTTCTTATAAAAGAACTTAGTCTTAGAATCTTTAATTATGACTTCAGTATGAGAATTCTTGATCATAGTAATTATAGTATCAGTGTGAATATGACTGAGATTATAATATCAATTTAAAAGAGTCTTTGATATCTTTAATATCTGTGTTCTTATATCTGTAGAATTGATATTATTAACAGTAGTAGCAGTAGTCACAGAAAGATTAACTTTTCAGTTAAAATTATACTTATGTAGCATTACAATATACTTGACTGTCTTATTTGAATGATTGAGATTCTCATTGAACTTCTATTTATTAATCTTATATATATTATTCTGAGCAGTCTGAACTGTATGAAAAATAACACTGTTCAGAGCTCTGCAAATGAAAAATGAGAGAATAGTGAAAGATAATGTAAATTGAAATCTCTGATCTTCAAGCTTTGTAAATGAGAGCAGGTTAACTGTAATATTAGAGATATAGTAAACATTCTGTAAGTTAATATTATCACTCTCAATCTTCAAGATAACAGTTCTGATCTTCTTGATAAACTCAGTTCTCTCAGTCACAGAATTAACAGAGATATTATCATTAAAAGATTTGATATTTGAAAAAGAATAAAGCTCATCTGTTATATTCAGACTTGTATATGTATTCAAATATCAAGATCTAGAGAATGATTTTTCAGTGACTGTGAAAGAGAAATAGAACTCAATCTTTGTAATTACTGCATTTGCTGCTGATTAAGAACTTATCAAGTTATTCTTCTTCTCTTTCTTCTTGTTATTCTTCTTATCATCCTTCTTTTTCTTTTTATCAGAGTGTAAGATGAAACATCTAATAATAGTATATTTATATCTTCTACAGTGAATGCACTTTCATACAGATGTGCTTTTATTCTCATCTTTATTCTTATCTTTGTTCTTTTTCACAGTTACAGAATTAATCTGAGGCTACTTTTTTCACTCAGTGATGATCTTCTTGAATGTATGATTAATCAGTTACTTTATCAAATTATTAATATTAATGTTGACAATGAGTTTCTGATTAGTGAAGAAAAACTCATTCAAATATATCTTGATAAATGATCTTTGATAATCTTGTAGATTGTTGAGAAAAAGATTATAATATATATTCTCAGTACTCTGACAGAGCTTCTTATAACAGATAATAAAATAGCAGAAATGTCTCTGAAAAGTAAGATAATTATTCTTCTTAACTTGTAATTTTATTAATTTCTTGAAGATATTAACTTGTTCTTCTATCAGTGATATTATATATTCAATATTAATCTTATCTCACAGAGCTGCAGTATTGTCAGCTTTCAAGATTTTAATAGTAATTCAAATGTTTTTAACAAGACTCAATAGCATATATCTATATAGAGACTTGAAATGAATTCTTTACTTCTCAGAGTTAATATAATATATAAAAGAAGATTCTCATTGAGTTCTTAATAGAATATCAGTTTCATCAATAACTTTCATATCAGTTAATATATTAATATGCTAGACTTTATAATTAGAGTCATTAAATGTGATCACTGATTTAATATCTAGTATATATTTAACTTTCTTCTAATATTTCTACAACTCATTTCTTGTAGTGTCTCTTTATATAGAAACAGATGTAGTAAGATATTGAGTGATTTCAGCTGCAGTTATCTGATTCTGTAGTATTATCTGTATAAGATTCATAAGATTGTCTGCAGTGTAATAGATAGATTAATTCAGATTATTATTAAAAGTCAGCATTTTAAGAATAAGAAATAATAAAGAATTTAAAGAGTTGAAATAATCAGATTCTGTAGATAAATATTAACTCTGCTTTTCTTTATTCTGAAGCTTCTTTATCATCTCATTATCAAATTTCATACTCTGATGAAAACTGATCTCAGTTTCATCTTATAAGTCAGAAGTCTTCTTATAATAAGTAGTCATTTTATCAATAAGTTATCTAGTGAAGTGTGTGATTCTGAGCCTTGAGCTGAACTCTGAAGTAACAGATATATCACTCATATCAAGATAACTCTGCTTATTATTATTATTATTATTATTCTTTCATTATACTCATATGCAAGCAGAGCTTATGATGAGTCCTTGCGTGATGTTAAATACAGGCCAAGTGTTAATTATACAGGAGGAAATACAGGTGTTGAGACCATGCTAAGATAACAAGAACATAGAAAATACAAAGAAGTGACAATTAGATACACGCGATAATAACTTCTCAGCTCAGAAACATAGAGTGATTTATTGAAGCAATTTGTACACCTCTGTATTTATTAGAAACCTGAGGTGCTTGAGTTCTGGATTTAATGTATTCCCTGCGGGTTTCGAACCCACACGCCTTGATTTCCCATGCCAAGGCGCTACTGAGTGGCTGTATTAACCATTCAGTTATCAGGGCGATGACTCTGCTTCTTCTAGATGTGTAAAAAAAAAAAAAGTGATATTCTTCATAAGAAAGAATATGCTTTCTCAAAAATATAAAGTATATAAATCTGCTAACTAGCAGATTCAGGGAAAATGAAATATCTCTAATAAAGAGTAAAAGTCTTTTTAAAAAAGATGAACTATTCATGTCAAAAATATTAATATAATATTTTAAAAAGAAAAATGTGTCATTTAGACTATAATCTGTAGAATAGTTAAAGATTGTATTAATAGATCTATCTATAAGAACATAATATAGTGATGAGTCATGTAATCTAGTGAGATCACTAACCGTAATAGCTGTAAGAGTTAACAATATATTAAGAGTTCTGTGATTGATCAGCTCTTCTATCAGCAGTGCGCTAGTGATAATCAAGCTCTTTTACCTCAGTAGTCTACAGTATACAGAAAACTTAACCTTGCTAAGTACGTTACTTAACCTCATTACATAATCATAACACTGACCTCGCATAATACAGTAATAATCAGTTAATAACTTTCAATCTTTCAATTCACTTATTGTAAGAAATCCCGCTCCTCGCGGATTCTTTACCCCTATTCCTATCTCTCGCGTAATCAATAGGGCTAGCGGCCCTTGGCTACACACAACTATATAGACTGGAGTTCGCAAATACTATTCACAACTCAGCTTGAATGCTATTATACATTTAATCTCTATATTTATCTTTCTATCATGAACACTTCTAGTAGTTAACAGTACATATCACATCAAGCTGCAAACACCTGAATAATTGCCTGTAAGCACTTATTCTTACATTTCAAGCTCAGTCAGTCAGCAATCACTTATTATAACTGAAAGAACTAGAAACTTGCATACTTCAATCCCTGCAAACCCTACTGCAGACACTCAGAAGCAGCCATCTGAATCATGAATAACCCCTGTGAAAGAAGTCTCAGAGAACTTATCAATCACTCACAGAACATCATTCTCTACATCTGTGACAGAGAAACCCTCTGAATCCATGAATAAATCAATCTCAGTGAAGAACATTCTTGAGCATCTTCTGCAGAATCAAGCTATTTTTCTATAAGAAATGCTTACTGTCTGTAAACACTCTTGAACTGAGTCTCTAGACATGATCTTCAGAGACACCTATAAACTGAAAAGAAACTTTCTTAAGCTATGATTACTTAAGGTCATCTATTAAACTACAATCTATAAAAGCTTTTGCAAGTTTGTATTTGAAATTGACTCACAAGCTCAGCTGTGTGATATAAAAGATGAAGAAGCTGTTATCTATACAATGACAGGTCTCTATTACACTGAAGCCAAGAACTGACTGAATTATCTAGAGAATGATTATAAGAGATTCTGATAATCTGTTCTCAAGACCTATCTAGAGAATAAGTTGAGAGACTCTGTGAGCTGAACAGAGAACATCTGAGCTGTGATCATCAATATTAGAAAAAGAGGTGAGAAATCTGATGAAGACTACTTACAGTACTTTATAAAATTATGATGTGAATTGAGATCTGTGAAAACAGAGCTCTGAAATAAGATCTGAATGATGATATTTATGAAGAAGCTGAATAAAGATATACAGAACAAGCTCATTGAGCAAGACTCTAAGCTCTTGACTCTGAAGAAACTGATAACTCTCATTCATTACTTACAGATCACTGTGAGAGTCACAGATCTGTGAAGAGTGAATCATTGATCAGCTCTGTGAGAGCTAGAACAACAGAGAACAGATTTGTCAGAAAAAGATAATAAGATATAGAGAGATTTGTATCTGACTACTGAGTAGAGAGAAAGAGCTTCACAAGCTTCTGTAAACAGAGTGTATAATAGAGAAGTCAAGGAAAAGAGACTCTGCTTCATCTGTTCTAAACCAGAACATCTTCATACAAACTGTCTGAATAAATCAAAATAGAAATTTGAGAAGTCACAGACAGAGTCAGTAACAGTCTTCTTAAGAGTCTTGAAGCTGACATCTGAATCTGTTGCTCTCTCAATGAAAATACTTGCTTGCAGAGAGAGATTATGCTGTAGTACTGCTGTCTCACAAGCATAGAAAGTATTGATGAACTCAGAATCTCAGGTCACTGTGATGTTTCTAAAGCTCACAGAGTGAATGAGCTGAAAGGTGAAGACTGAGAACCTGCTCTTATAACAAGTAGAATATGAGAACTCAGACCTGAGAACTGAGAAACTTGTAAGAGTCATCTTTGAATTACAAGATCTCTCTGAAATCTGGAGAAGATTTGTGAAAACTGTGATTATCATGAATATTACAGATAACATGTATTTGAAACTTGTATGACTTCAAAGACACAATCTGCATATAGCTGTTCACAAGTCAGGTTTATACTTCTGATCAGTGTTGACAGACTCACTCACAGAGATAGAAGCAGTTGATACTGCAGAGTTGATTAGAGAAGACAAGCTTATCTATATAATGACTTTGTAAGTGTCTGAGAATCTCACAGTCATGAAAACTGAGCTTCAGATATCAGAGAAATACTGAGATCTCACAGAGATATTCAGTTCAGCTAAGACAGCTGAGCTCTCTTCTCACTGTGAGAAGAATCTGACAATAGATTTGATAGAAGAACAGAAATCCTTCTGAGAACTAATCTATAAGCTCTCTCATCATGAGACAGAGATCTTGTGAATCTATGTGAAGAAGAATCTGAAGAATGACTTCATCTGATCTTCACAGGCCTCTGTGAGAGCCTCTGTGATGTTTGTGAAGAAGAAGGATAAAGATCTCAGATTGTGTATAGACTACTGTAATCTGAACTTCAAGATAATAAAGAGTCACTACTCTCTATCTCTGATTGAGAATGTGATCAACTATCTCACAGAAGCTGTCATATTCACACAACTGAATATGATCAATGTATATACACAGCTGTGAATACAGTCTAAGAATGAATGAAAGACTGTCTTTAGAACTGCACTGAAATTATTTGAATATTTAGTGATGCCTTTTGATCTGACTAATATTCTCATAGCATTTCAGTCTTTCATTAATAAAACACTTTATATATATCTGAATGTCTTTGTGATAATATATCTGAATGATGTGATGATGTACTTCATGAAGAAGAAAGAACACACTGAGTATGTGTGAAGTGTGTTAAAGATCTTAGATGAGGCAGAACTGTATATTAAGCTTACAAAGTGCAACTTCAGTGCCTGCTGAATTAATTTCCTAGAATATATAATTATCATGAATGATATTCAGATGAAACCTTTATAGATTGAGACTATTCTATCATGATCAGAGCTAACTAGTATTCATGAGATTCAGATCTTTCTGAGCTTTGTGAATTTCTATAGATAATTTATCTTTGTATTCATAAGAATCTTCTTAGTCCTTACAGACATGCTGAAGAGTGAAAACAAGAAGAAGTTATCTCATGAATAGAGAATGAAAAGATTATTAAGAAGAAAGAACTGTGAGAACTTTCTTATCTCAGAAGCTCACAGAGTCTTTACAAGATTGAAACAGATATTTACAGATACAGTGATACTGTTCCACTTTAATCTCTTACTCTTAATCAGATTGAAGACAGATATCTTCTTCTTTACAATTTCAGAAATAGTCTTATAACTACAGTCAAATGAGAACTGAGTTTCAGTGGCCTTTTTCTCACAGAAGATGCAATCTGCAGAGATCAACTATAACATTCATAATCAGAAGCTTCTTATGATAGTGGAATTCTTCTATCACTGATGTCACTACTTTGAGAGTCTTGTGATAGTGATTACTGTTAAAACTGATCATGACAGCTTACAACAGTTTACTTCAATCAAGAAACTCTCACAGCAGCAGGTTTACTGAGCTCAGAGACTGAGTGAGTTCTGATTCAAGATAGAACATATCAAGAGAACTAAGAACTCAGTGAACAGACTCTCTCACAGACCAGACTATGTTAAGAAGATCAGAATGACAGACACAGAGAGACTAGAGAAGACAGAAAAGCTTTATAAAATGCTCAGACTGAGTGTTGCAAAGAGATTGACTGAAGAGTCTCTCAATCCCTCATAAGAGAAGAGAGAAAAGAGAGGAAAGAAGCCTGTATAACTACTCTCTATAACACTGAGAGTCAACACTCTGAGAATCTCTGCAAGAATTCTTGAAGAGAGTATCTATAATCTGAAGAATTTATGAACTTTAAGAAGCACTGCAGAAGACCTGATGTAAGAAGAAACAGAGTATAAGTCTTTATAAGATCTTCTATTCAGATTATCTGAACTGCAACTGAAGAATGAATATGCTCAGTATATTCAGAAACTGCTCATAACAGAAATCAACCCTACAGAAATAAAGAATTGAAGAGACTTAAATAGCCTCTTGCAAAGAGAGAGCTGAATTTATGTGCCTGTGAATGAGTTTCTACATGTAGAACTCATTAAAAGGTATTATGACTCTTCTCTAGTGAGTCATTTTGCAGACACTAGAACTCATGAGCTGCTTACAAGAAAATACTTCTGACTGAAGATGCAAGAACTTGTGAAGAAGATAGTGAATTCTTGTGCTGTTTATCAGAGTTCATGAGTAGTGTGATTCAGATTATATGAAGAACTTACTTCTCTACTCATCTCACAGAAATCTTGAGAATAGCTAGAAATGAATGCTCTTATAAGTCTCTCTGAAAGTAAGAACATATATGATGCCTGCTTTGACAGTGTGCTGATAATAGTGAATTACTTTACTAAGATGACATACTTTATACTCATCTGCAAGAACTTGAAGTCAAAGAATTTAACTCATATCTTCATTCACAATGTGATTCAGTTATATGAATTGTCTGTGAACATTGTCTCAGATAGAGAATTAATCTTCACAGAAGAGTTCTGATCTGATCTGATAACTATACTGAAGATCTCATGAGATCTAAGCATGACTTTTCATCAACAGACAGATGATCAGACAGAATACCTGATAAGTATATTGAAACAGTATCTGCAGTGCTTTGTTAATTACAATCAGAATAACTGAGTGTATTGATTATCACTTATGAAGTTTATATACAACAACTCAAAGCATGTCAGCACAGATAAAACCCTCTTTGAGATACTCACTGAGACTCATTCATGAATGATCTTGATAAACCTGTGAGAGTACACTATAGAGTGTGATGATGTCTGTGAATAAGCTGAGAGAATTCAGAAGATCTGGGAGAAAGTCTGTGAATTCTTGAGAAAGGCTTAAGAGTATCAGAAGAGATACTATGACTTCAAGTACATTGTAAAGAGTTTCAAGAAAGATGATAGAGTCTGACTGAGTCTAGAAAACATCATTATATGAAGACCTAGTAAGAAGCTGAATCTCTTGTGAACAGAGTCTTACAAGATTGTGAAGAAAGTTAGCTCACAGTTCTACAGATTAGAACTATTACCTGAGTTGCAGATATACAATGTTTTTCATATCTCTTTACTCTGTGAATATAAGAAATTCTTAGAAGAGAACTCTGTGACTCATCACCCTGTTCATAAAGTACTAGAGAGTGAAAGAGAATATCAGGTCAAAGAGATTATTGACTCAGAGAAGCAAGATCATGAGCTCTGATTCAAGATTCAGTGACAAGAATATTCTGATAAGATAGATGAGTTCACTTGAGAATTATCTGAACAGATAAGACATCTGCAGAAGCTGAGACATAACTTTCATACTGTAAATTCTGATAAGCTAGAATAATGTGATCTTCACTAAGAATCTGATTGTGACAAAGACATTAACACTATCATTTGCAAACTCTAGTCTATAAGATAATGAATTTCTACTGAGATGAACAGTCTGCAGTGTACACAAGAAAAGAAGAAAATATATTCTTATTAAAGCTAAAAAATAAGAAAATAAACAGAGCTGTGAATACAATTTAGAGATTAATAAAGAAAAAATAAAGAAAACTCATATTCATATCATCAATATCTGTGACACTCAATTCTCTCACAACTATCAATTTCTCTCTTCAAAGAAGCAGAGAGTATCATGCCTGTGATACAGACAATTATTGCATTTGGCACGAAGGCTGTCAGAAATGTACAGACTTCAGAGAAGTCAGACATCAGAGCATGTGCAGTTATAGCAGAGTCTTGAAGACTGGTCATCTGCATGTGTGACTAGATATCTCTCATAAAGCTGTGTTCACTCTTTCAGTTGTGCTGAAGTATCCAGCCTGAAAATAATGAAGACATAGAGAGAGAGCTCATCTGTTCAGGTCAACTCTCATCACAAATTCATGGCATTTGCATTGTCTTGACTACTCAGATTTTGCAGATACTCAAGAACTCATCTCCCATTGACAATGGAATTGTGGAAATGCGCCGCGGCGCGAGGACCATTGATAGGAAACCTAGACATATTTGCATATGCCTGATCAGAGATTGTGCAGGCAGAGGGAGAGTGGTTGTAGGCCTGTGAGACTGCAGGAGACACTGACAACACTGAAAGCTTTGTAAGAACTGTCAGCTAGAGTCTGTAAGAAATTACTTATGAGAAGACTTACAGCAAAGAAAGGAACTGCACTGCTTGAAGCCAGGAGCTGGTCTGAGAGAGAAATGGAATGAGCTGCTGGCCTGAAGATCAGATGCAGTGACAGAGCTGAGAGAGATGAAGACACAGTCATGAGCAACAGTGCCCCTGCTTCACCAGCCAGTAAAAAGTGATCAGAGGAGTTGCAGAGACACTCACAAGAAGCTCAGCAGCAGCCAGACATTATTTGTGAAGATATTGAAATTGAAAAAATTTTTATTCTTGAGAAGTTCTTGAATCAACATGTGAACATCATCAGGAACACTCTCTCTCTATCATCTGAGTGAAAACACTTCATAGATGAATGAGAATACTCACAGTTTGTGAGAATGAAAGCTGTTACAGAAAAAGAAAAAAGAAGATAAGATTTCACAGACAGATCTGGGATATTTATACTACTCTAGAGAGATTTGCTTACACTGTGAGTGATTTCACAGAACAGTCAGATCACTCTAGTAAATAAGAGTAATTATGAATCACAGATCTGAATCTTTCTATATGACTATAAAGAGTGATTGCAGACTGCAGATATCTTGATTCTACAATTCTACAGAGTTGATGAAAGAATGAAAAATTCCTCACAATTCTACAGTGTCAAAGAGCAATGATTTATAAGAATGAATGAAAGATCAACTCACAAATGTTTCTCTTTGATAAGAGTGATCTCACAGAGAGTGATTCATCTGTGAGATGAATCTATATAATAATCACATAAGAATCTTATGAAAATGATTGAGAGTCAACTGAAATTCTTCTGTATGAAAGATGCAAGATGAATCTGTGTGATAGTCAGAGAAGAATCTGTAGATTACAAAGAACCTTGCAGAATAAGAAACTGAGTGACAGACTCTTTTTTCTTTATGATAACAAGGGATTTTTTCTCACTGAGATTTTTTATAGATGTGAAGAATTTTTAGTGAGTATCACTGCAGTGCTGAGCTGACTATGAAGTCACTCAGTGAAAGGCTTCACAGATGAAGCCTTAGAGAGGGAGAAATATGTAAGAAATCTCACTTCTTACAGATTCTTTACCTCTATTCCTATCTCTTGTGTAACTAATAGAGCTAGCGGCCCTTGGCTACACACAACTATATAGACTGGAGTTCGCGAATACTATTCACAACTCAGCTTGAATGCTATTATACATTTGACCTCTACATTTATCTTCCTACCATGAACACTTCTAGTAGTTAACAGTACATATCACACCAAGCTGCAAACACCTGAATAATTGCCTGCGAGCACTTATTCTTACACTTATAGTCTTATTTATTCAACTTATCAATCAATTAAAGCATGTATAACTGATTTATAATCAATTAAATGAACAGATAAATTCATATGAAATATAAAGAGATGTTTTACAGAATTAAATATATCAAGATAAAAATATTTAATAATTGATTTTAAATTAATTTTAAATTGATTGTAGAATTGATGATAAATAATTAAGTAGTTTCAAATTATAAGAAAATATGTATTAAGTGAGATCAGATAGTAACACGGGTTATATTTATAAGATTAACTTATATAATAAGATTAAGTAATATACTTAGTAAGGTTAAGTTTTCTACTTTCTAATCAATCAGTTAATAGATTGATAAATTAACTTCTTTATTTAATTATCTGTTAAAGATTCTGAGTTAATCAGCTCTTCTATCAGTAGTATACTGATAATAACTGAGCTCTTTTATCTCAGTAGTTTACATTATCTTTATTAATATATTCATTAAATATATCTTCAGTCTTAAAGTCTCAGGCTTTCAGTAAGAAAAGAATACTTTTATTAGCTATTTATACTTATAAATTCAAGCAGATATCAAGTATTAAGACTACTACTTAAGTATATAATATATTATACACTATACTCTGTAGTTAAATTTACAGATATATATAGACTGACTGTGTAATTATATCTGAGATTAGAATTAAACTTTACAGTTATTTTATTATTTAAAAGTATTACTTCTGATTATAATTTATGTTTATTATATTAATCTTAAATTACTTTATTTTAAATATTAAAGATCTCAGATTTACTTTTTAAGTAAAAATTTAGTTTCAGATAAAGAATATATTTATATTCTTAATTATATTTTCATTCTAATCTTATTATTAAGAATAATATTAAATAAGATTATAAAATTATTTCTCACTTATGTAATATTATAATATAGTACTTATTTGTTGAAAATTTAACAGAGAGTATTATTATATATTATTACTTTTTTAAATATAGATTATAATAAAGATAATATTATAAAGTAGTTAATTATATTATTAAGATTTAGCTACTATATAGTCTTTTATATATAATAAGTATTTACTGAGTAATTAGTAAATATCTGTAAGAGGCCTACACTAAATAGATCAGTATAATATTAATAGATCTTATATAACAAAGAGAAAAATATTAGAGAAGAAAAGAAAGAGAAAGTGTGAGAATTAATAATTAAAGTGAATATTTATACACATATATAATGATGTATACAGTAAGGCTTCAGAGTGAAAGAATCTATATATATTTATAACAGCTAAGAATCAGTGATTAAGAATAGCTGAGAATTAAAGTATATACATTTGTAACAGCTGAGAATCAGTGATTGAGAATGACTGAGAATCAGAGTATATATATTCAAGAATAAAGTGATTGAAATCTGTGAAGTGTAATGAAATAGTCTATATAATTGATTAAGTACAGTCTGTTATATTAGTCTCTCTCTTTCAGAAGCAGTTCTCATTGATTAAGAACTGCTATTTTAGATAATATAAAACTCAGAGTTCAGATCAGTTGATTACAACTGACTTATTTCATAAGATATTATTATTTATAACTGTGTAATCTCTTATCAAGAATATCTTCAATCTCTCATTCAAGCTCATTATCTTCTTCTATGATTTCTGATAACTGTCAGTTAAAAGTCAGTTGAGAAGAGAATAGATCAGTGACAGTATAACAGAGTAAGCTTATATAAAAGATATTATAAATCTCTGATGATATGTTAAGATAGTAGTTATAACTATTTAGAACTTCTATTACTTTATATCTGATATAATGATAATCTAGTGTATGAGATGAATATGTAATTTATATATTCTTAAGATTCAATCATATCAGATCTTCTATCTTATATTATTCAGTAGAGTCTTGATAAACATTGATTTAATCTTCTTAATTCTGTTTAATACTTACTATGAAGACTTCTGTCTAATTATAAGTATCTTAGAGTTTTATTACTATATTATCAGTAATCTGAATTGAACTGTAAGAGTGTAGTTCAGAAGAACGTACGACCGTCGGATAATAACGCGGCCGCTTCCGAACTACTAGCGTATGCGTATGAGTGTAAAGGGGTCATAGCAGCCGCTAATTAAATTAGTGTACAATATTACAATATATAAGAAGCTGGCATACGCCTGTAATCATACACTGGCTTAAGCAACCTTTGAATCACATCTGATAGCATGTCTAAAAACTGGTGAGAGTGCAGGCTTCTTCAGAGTGTGATAATTCTATCTACAAAGCAATTCTTAGTTATCATGCCAGTGTGGTTCTAGAATGTCTCAAAAGATAGTGTATGAAGAGTGATGAGCAGAAGAGCATCTGATTGATACTGCTTTGCTTATTGAGGAAAAACTTCACATTCAGGTGAATGCCACATATGAGATGTGAACAGATGAGATGTGAGAAAAGAAATAAGAGCAGTGAACCAGATTCAAAGAAGACTGCTCTTCACTCAAAGAGATAAAAGAGAGAGTGACCATCACTGAAGTTATACAATGATAACAGAAATCATATAATAATATAGTGATAGAATAATACAGTGATATAATAATAGACATTATACAATTAATGAGAAACCACTGAAATGAATACCTTTTCTAGTCAATACAAACAACACCCTTCTCTGCTATCTGAACTGAAAGGTATGCAGAACCTCTCAGAGAGTTTACTCAAAGCAGTAAGAAAAGCAGCTGAAATCACTGAATCAGAATCAAAGCTCTGTACATGTATGAGAATTCTAAATGAGATTGAGACCTTGTATACACAGTGGCAGGCTGAGGCAGAAGTCAAACAACAATTAGCATTTACTGTGAATCAAGCATTCACTATGAAGAGCTTCACTGACACAATTATCATTATTAATAAGAATAGAGAAAACCAGATCTTAGATCTGTAACAGAAGATTGAACATTTACACAGACAGATGACTACACTGAATCTGAAGATTTCATCATAATTATTCACAACCTCTTTAAAAGTGTACACATCATCAGAGACTGCTGTGCAGGATGAGAATCTGAGTATGAGATATATTAAGTCAGAAGATCTGCTGAAGTCATTAAGCTTTAATAATGACTGAAAAAATGATGCTGCAATCAGCTGACTAAGTCAGATGTAATCATATTATCAGATTGAATATAAACTTACAGACAGACAGTCAACAGAATTTTAACAAGTCTTAAGATCTGCTGCATTTCTACACAGAAAAACAAAGTCATTATAAATGACTAATGAAAAGATGAATCTTACAGACTCAGAGCAATATTCATTCTTACAAACATGAAATGAGTTTTTCAAATGAATCTTGTATAACTTTGAGAAAGTGAATATATAAGATAAGTGTTATAAATGCTTCACTGAGTGTAGATAAGTGAGTGATCTTACATTGTACTTCACACACTTCAGCTTACACTATCTTATATTGAATGAAGAGCTTTCAACATCTTTCTGTTTACAGATCTTCATTCATACTCTTACATCTGAGTTAAGAGTGAAATGAAAATGCTTAATCTTATAATCAGATATGATGAAGAAAGTATACAATATTCTCATTATACAGAAACAAGTGAGTCAATTATAACAGAAAATACTGTAATTGAGTATGTCTTAGTGAAGAACAGATAATCAGACTTTTACAATACAAGTTATATATCTGAATGTAATGAATCTAGATCTGAATATCATTGCTAAAGTAGTGAATTCTCTGAAAAAGAAATTCTCTGAGTGAAAATCTTGATATTATGAGTATCAAGCTTGCTTCAACTGCAGATGTCAAAATCATGATGTAAAAGATTGCACTTAACATGTGCAGTCAAGAGAAGCAAGAGAGTTAAAAAACTAGCAGAATCAGTAAGCTCAGAGACACTCACTGATATTCTATAAAAAGTCTTCAAAGTGAAAGAGATGCCTGCATTAGATGATTCTCTGAATTCTGCAAATACAAAGAAGAAGCAGGCTTCTGAATGAGATGCAGATGAGAATAATGAAGTGAACACTCATCTCAATATCTTAGAATCTGAAATGTTAATGTATAGAGAGCACTTGAATAAGAATTGAGAGATGACTGTAAAAGTGTTAGTGAATACAGAAGCTTCTACACAATATATTAATGATTATATAATCTGAAGATTGAAAGAGGTCTGCTGAGTGAAGAATCTCTGATGCATAAGATTATCTAATAACTGATATTTGATATTATCTGTAAGAGTAAGAGTTCTCTTGCACTTCAGAGAATGATCTTGCTATATTTAGATGTGAGAGCTGCAGAATGTGAAATATGACCTTATTCTCAGACTCAATTGATTTCAGAGATTCAATCTGCAGATTCAATGATGTACATATCATATACAGTTAACTGATAGAAAGAAAACAGTTCATACAATTCTATCAACTGATATGAGAAGGACATTTCATATCTCTGATATAGAAGGATTAAATCTGCTTACATATTAATAAGTAAAGAGAATAATTCACAAGATCTCATCTGAAAGCATTCTGTATGTTATACAGAACCTGAAAGTGAAGAAAATCAAGATAAAAGATATATAGAAGAATAAGTGTATAAAGAAGCTTCTGAAGAAGTATAAGAAGGTCTTCTGAACAGATCTTTCACTGGAATTATCACTGAAACAAGGATTTGTACATGAGATTGACATGAGGGATGCAAAATCAGTCAATCAGAATGCATACTCTCTGTCACAAATGCATCTTGAAGAATAGAAGTGTCAGATCACAGACCTTCTAGAATGTAGTCTCATATAATTCTCATCAAGCACATGAGACTTTCCAGTCCTATTCATGAAAAAGATGAGTGAGAAGTGATGAATGTGTATCAATTATCAAGCACTTAACAAGCTTATGATCAAGAATGAATATTCACTGTTATAAATTCAACAACAGTTGAATACAGTTGAAAACATCTGATATCTATCAAAGATTGATCTTCTCTCAGAATACTGACAGATTTGTGTAGATGAACTGTCAGTCTCATAAACTGTGTTTAATATACAATGAGAGAAGTTTGAATTTCTAGTAATATTATTCAGTCTGATAAATGCGCCTGTCATCTTTCAAATAATAATGAATACAATTCTTCATAAACAGAATGAAATCTCAGATCTTATATATCTCAATGACATTCTAGTCTTTTCAAACTCATATAATGAATATCTGAAGCATCTTGATAAAGTGCTTATAACTCTGACAGAGTATAAGCTCTATATCAAATCAATCAAGTGTGTGTTTGAAATGAAAGAGTTGAAGTTCATAGAACATGTAGTGAGTGATGACTGTATACACCTCATTCTGAAGAAATTGAATGTCATAGTGAATTAGCCGCAGCCAAGAAACATATATCATATATAACAGTTTCTTGAGTTGATCTTATACTATCACAGATTCATCAAGAATTTCACATGAATATCTGCATCACTCTCAGATCTTTTAAGAGAAACAGATGCAAATCTGTGAAAGAAGAAGTTTCATTCAATCATCTGAAATGCTGTGTGTGAAGAGGCTTTTCTCACACTGAGAAAATGTATAACAACATCTTCAGTGCTTATTCAATCAGATTATGATAAATCTTTCTACATTGAGATGAATACATCTGAATAAGCTATCAGAGACACTCTTCTACAGATGAGTAAGAACAGCAAGCTGCACTCAGTGATGTATAATGATAGGAAACTATCAGACACTGAGCTCAATTACTCAGTGTATGAAAAGAAATTGCTAGTGATCAAGCACACACTGACATTATGAGATAGATATATTGACAACAGACATACAATAATAGTGATCACAGATCATGAAAGTCTTATCTATCTATAATCAATGATAAAACCTTTCAAACACTTAGCATGTTGAATCTCAGAGTTCCAAGCATACAATCTTCATATTAAATACTGAAAGAGATCAGATGCAGTGATGCCTGATACAATCAGTCACAGACTCAATTTCATGAGTGAGGATTCTGTGAACCAGGCACAAGAGATGTTTGCGTTAAACACACTGAGAGAATGCAAGAAATCAGAATGAGTGAACACTATAATCTCTTACTTGAAGAATGACAAGGTGTCAGATGACAAGCATCTCACAAGAGTAGTAGAAGAGATGCTTCTGAACTTCAAGCTGAGAAAATTAGAAAATAAAAACAATATTGTGCTTTACTGCAATCTAGAATACATAGAAGCTTTCTATCTAGAATCTTCATTTCAATGCAACTTGATGGCTCACATGCACAAGGAATTCAGTCACTTAGAAAGTCCTGAACTCATGAGTATACTTGAATCAAGAGCATACTGACCAAGCATGACCAAGAACATTCAGATGTACACTCACAAGTATCTGAATTGCCAGGTCGCAAAAGAATCTAAGAAAGGGTTAGAATGCAAGAAAGTGCAACATCAGATAAACTATATGATACAACTGTTCAAATGATGAGAAGTGAATTTCATAGACATATTACTGTGAACACTAAATGAAAATCAATGAATAATCACTGCTATAGATTATGCTACTGACTGATCAGTTGTGAAAGCAGTTTCAGAGATGACAGAGAAGATAATAGTGAAGTTTCTACACAATGAGATCTATGTTAACTATGAAATGTCATGTGAGATTCTAACTGATAATGATGTGAATCTCATGAGAGAAGTGATAAGACATTTCATGAGCCAGTTACAGACAAGATATCATAGAACAACATTATATCATCTGTGAATAAACAGAAAGATGAAACACTTGAATGAAATCTTGAGCAACATGCTGATGAAATATCTAGTGAACAAGCCTACAAGACTATGAGATGAATATCTCAGACAGGCACTATTGATCACACAGATTTGACAGTATGCAGTCTTCAAGCATTCACTATTCTACCTGTTGTATGAATTGCATCCGCGCATCTCAGAGAATGCTTTGAAAAAGATGAGAGAGAGAACAGCAGTTGCGGACACAACAGTCACAGATGCAGAATCAAGATTGAAAGAGATCAGTCATGCATATACAAAAGCTAATGAGTTACTCCTGAACTGAGCAATTCAATCAAAAAGAATACAAGACTCACTTGTTAAGAAATCAAGTCTCAAGATGAAAATGTGAGTTCTCATACACAATGAGAGTTCTGAGAAGTTCCAATCTAGATGATTTGAGTCATATAAAATACTCAAATCACATTCTTTGAGAATGTATGCATTGAAAGAACCAGAGAGATGAGTCTTATACAACTTAATCAATGATTTATAACTTATGAAAGTAAAGATGCAAGATCTGAGCAGATTATGATTATTCACAGCACTATTATCAGTATTGAAAAAGAAGAGACTTACAATTGAAAAGTCTCACAAAGTAAGAGAAATCATAGATGCTTACAAATCAGATGATCTTACTTATTCTGATCTTTTCATGATTATAAGAAAAGAATGAGAAGAAATGAAGAAATCAGATGAACATCATACTTCAATAAGTGATAAGACTGTAGCTGATTGTACAATAATGTGCTGCAGACAGTGAATGCAACACAGTAAAGAGCAGTCTCAAAGCAGCAGACTTATATATAAGTCAGATTACAGAAGAAAAAGAAATTCAGAGTTGAATTCAACTATTTACATCAGTTCAATTGTGAAGATCACAGAGAATGAACTATCTGAAACATCTGTGAACATGTGAAATCAAGTCATCTTGACTTCTGAAGACACTCAGAGATCAGATGAGATTAGTTTCAATGAGCTGTTCACTATAGTAGTCTGAGCAGGTGAAGAGAGACAGTATAATACACAAGACAGAATTACAAAAGATGAAAGCTGCTGAATCTAGTCACTGAATACTGTATTATATAGAGGTCATGTAAGAGTAGTAACTAGCAGATAAAGAAAAAGTGTAAGAAAAGAGATAATGAATTGATTATCAATCATAAGAATCAGCTGCAAAAGACAAATGTTATCATACACATCTCATTCATTTTCATATGTCACATGTTTAATCTATTTTCAACACCATCTGAAAAACATCAAAAACAAAGAAAATCTCAAAACTCAAGGTCTGCAAGAGATTCAAGAGCTGCATGCTGCTCTTGCAATAATACTGTGCACATCTCTGATTCCTCTATCACTCTGTGTATGATATTAATGTCATTTATTACAAGATTGACTGGAATGCTAATATAGAAATGCATATATATACATGTAGAGAAATTGAAGAAGAGCGCGGAACCCGCAGAATCAGAAGTCAAGGAAGAAAGAGTGAAGGCAGAAGAAATGAAAGAGAGAGATACAGAATCAGATAAATGATGAGAGTCATCTGAGGCTAAACACTTATAACCTGGTGTGTGCACAGCCTTTCTCACAGAGAAGGAAGAGAAAGTGATGAGAGAAGCTTGAGAGTAGAAGAGAGTAGTCTCAGCAGTATTATCATCTTTGATCAGAATGACCTCTGATATCAGAGCAACTAAGAACTATTATTAGTGTATGAAAATCATAAAATCAGAGATGAGAACAGTTACTGAATGAACACTCACTGACCTTAGAGTTGTACATGTAATTACAACACACACAAGACTTCTCAGAAAGAGAGAGAGAGATACAGAGAAATACAGAAAGCAGAATGCAGCATGTAAACAGCTCATTCTCATGACAACATCTCAGATAAGATGTACAAGCCTCACATCTGCGGGTGTAAAAGAGAATGACATTCATATTCTCATTTCTGAAAACACAGATATTCTTCACCTGCATCATGAAGTCAGATAACAAACATCAGAGAATAGACTGATACAGATTAATCATGCTGAAGATATTCATTAGAGCAGATGTATCTGCAATATTGAATTTAACAGTTATGAAAAGTTTCTTGATATCTATAAATGTCATGACTTCATACACAACAAAACTCATAACAATTTCTCTTAAGAATAGAAAAATCAGCATCAGAAAGAAAAGATAAAAAGAAAAAGACTTACAATCTTAACACTGTTAAGAGAGAGAGTGATTCTCTGAAATGAATGAACAATTGTTTCATTATAAATATTTAAAATGAACATAATAATTGATGTCTGTAACTGAGCTTCAGATAGTCATGTTATACACAGTCTTCATACAATAAATTATTCTGAGAGTTGACAAGAAGGGCGGGAGCATACACACTGAGAGACATGATTTATTAAGTCTACACAACATCTCCTTGAAACAGGGAGAGCTGGTAATGAAGACAGAGGTGGCAAAACCAGGGGTCACAGGAACAGGGGTAACAGGAGCAGAAGAATCAGACACAGAGACAGGTGTAGAAGATTGAGAGAGAGCAGCAGAGAAAGAAACAGAGAGAGCAGAGAGAAATGCAGAAGACTCAGTCACACATAATATGAACAATTTCTTCATTATCACATTCTTTAAGTTCTCAATCAATGATTCAACATTGAGTTCACTATCATCAGTGAATGCAGATCTGTCAATGTATGAAGATTCTATATGAATAAAAACAAACATATCAGCATCTGCATTCATGCAAAATTGTGTCAGAAAACACAATCAGAAACTCACTGAGAAGAGAAACAGTCAAGAATGTATGAGAAGATGAAGAGAGTATATGAGAAGATGAAGAAGATGTGTCATCATTCATAGTAATACATTGTTCTAGTGATTATTAGAAGATAAACAAGTTCTGATCATGTCTCACAATGTGTTACACTTACTGCTAATGAACTGCCTGATATGAGCACTACAATGACACTTGTTATGAGAATAAGAGGCCATTGTCAGGAACATGTATAATATGATAGATGAACAGATAGAAAGAGTTAAACAGAAGAAAGAATAGAAATCTTGAATAATAATAACATTCAATGATGATGAAATGAAGAAGATGATTGAAGAATGAGAAAAGTTAGTGAATGAGTGATGTAATATAGTGAAAGTTTCTTTGTAAGAGTATACACAGAATGCTAGCTGAATCAGAGATAGATCACATGATTGTGAAACACTAGTGATGAGCTAATCTGCATGAAGCTAGAGTGTATGACATGATCACATGAGTGTGACTGAATCTGATGAGAGAGAATGTGGTTCAGAAGAACATACAACTGTCAGATAATAACACAGCTGCTTCTGAACTACTAGTGTACATGTACAAGTGTAAAGAGGTCATAGCGGCCGCTAATTAAATTAGCGTATGATATTACAATATATAAGAAGCCGGTGTACGCCTGTAATCATACGCTGACTTAAGCAACCTTTGAATCACAAGAGTTCAGTATAAACTGTGTAATCTCTAGAAGATCTAATATCTTTATATAATAACTATATATCAGAAAGAACAGACTTATATCTATTAAAACAGTATCTCAATCATTGATAGTGATCTCGGTATGTAGAAGAAGATCATGTCAGTTATCTTATAAATAATTACAGAACTTATAAAGATAATTCTTTATAGTCTGAATTATCTGTTCTGATGCATTATCAGTCTCAGAGTGATAAACAGTTAATAGACAGTATATAATCTTGAGAACTTGACAGATTCTTGTTTAGAGAGTACTCATGAATTGACAGTCTTAATCTGATACTATAGATCTCAGTAACTTATATATCTGATAGAACAGACTCTGTAGAAAGACTTCAGTAACTTATTCAGTATTCATTTTATTACAAGATTTTAATATTATATCTTTACTCAATTAATTCATAATAATCAGAATATTTTTACAATCTTTACTCTTAGAGAGATTAATAATGAAGTTAATTATCATATCTTATCAGATTCTATTAGAGATATTAAGTGATTTAAGCAGATCTTTTCTACAGTTCTTTTATAAGATAATAGAAGAATAATAGTTACAGTTTCAGATAAAGTATCTGATACTGTTTAATATCTCAGATCAGTAGAACTCTCAGAAGATTATTCTATACAGTTATTCACAGTCTGAATAATCAGTTATATATAAATCATGCATCTCTTGTATTATTCAGATGTATAAGAGTTCAGAGTGAGAGACTCAGTGTTATTCATGAAATTATGAAGTGTTATTATCATTGATTGAATATTCAGAGATATTAATTCTTATATATAGTTCTGAGAGAAATCAGATTACTTCTTAATATACTACTTCAGTGAGTGTTTAAAGAAGTTCATTAGTTTGAGCTGTTATATACTATAATTTATTCAGTGTAGATCTGAAGAATGTTCTGATCAGTGAAGTATATATAGTATTATAAATAGTCTCATTATAATCAACTAATATCTTCAGATTTAAGAGTTGATATTCTCAATTCATTCAGTATATATCTGTCACATCAGACAGCATGTCTTGTTCTTATTATGAGAGAGTATCTGTCATTGAGTTCTGGCTACTGAGGCAGTAGTGTATTATAAAATGAAAGTAGCTTAGAAACTTCAATTATCACATCTATTATTCAGTGAGTTTATAGATTATTATGAAGTATTTGAGATTTTTATAATCTGTAATTATCTCAAATTCAGAGATACTTCAGAGTTCAGAGTCTCATTCTTCTAGACAGTATATAATTGTGAGAAGTTTCTTATTATAGATCTCATAATTACATTCAGTGAGACTCAGTTTCTTAGATATGAAGATATATAATTGTAGAACATCTTTATTATTATATTACAATATCACTTCTTCTGTCATATAGTCAGAGAACTCAGCTTCAATAACTATCTCATGATCAGAATTGAATATTATCAGTAGAGAGATATTAATGAACATCTTCTTCATCTGTATAAATGCAGCTTTTATGTCTGCTGATCATTGAAATACTGAGTCTTTCTTAGTAAGTTCTGTAAGTAATCTTATGATATCTGAGAAGTTTTGTATAAATCACTGATAGAAGTTAGTGAATTCAATGAAGCTTTATACATCTTTCATAGTATGTGAAGCTTCTCATTCAAGAATGACAGAGATCTTCTCAGAATTCATTTAAATTCTCTTATCAGCTTCTATGATGAAATCTAAGTATTTAGTACTCTTAACTTTAAAATTATACTTGTCAATATCAATTAATAGTTCTGCTTCTCATAGTTATTATAATATCTTTTACACATGCTCTTGATACTCTTTTCTGAATTCATTAGTGAAGATGAGAATATCATTTAAATAAGCAGATACAAACTTATCAAGAAAATCTCAGAGTGCTCAGTTAATATACTTCTGAAATGTACTGACTTCTAAGAACATTAGTCAGTTCAAAGAATGTAACTATTCATTCAAAGAGATTATAACATATTCAGAATACTATAAGTCATTTATCTTCTTCAGTAATATGAATCTTATGAAACACAGTGATAATATCTAACTTTATAAACTATTGAGCTTATCTGATCTGTGCTAGAGTTTTATTGATAAGAGATAAGAGATAATGATCTTTCTTTATCAATCTGTTCAGATCTTGATAGTTTATACAGAATCAGAGTTCTTCATTTAACTTCTTTATAAAGAGAATAGAAGCTACAGCAGAAGAGTTGTTAATATATATAAATTTCTTACTCAACAGATCATTGAGTGACTTCTGAAGAAGAAGAAGTTCATCTTGAGACATATTATAAAGAGAGTCTCATAGTGACTCAGAGTTCTTATCATTCTTCTTTTCTAACTTGATACTGTGATTCACTTCTGAGTCTTGTAAAGAAGATATATTTATAATATTATCTTATCAGAAGACATCTAGATATTTATAATATTATTAAGAGAGTTTTGTGTGATAATCTATTATTATAGTATAGAATAACTTTTCTAGAGCTTTCTTAATATTGATCAGACTAATGAAATAGATTGATACATAGTTCTGTTATCAGTAATCTTATCAGTGACTCTATTAATAATTTTGATAACTTCTTTTTCAGAGTATTTTATAAGTGTTGACAGAGATTTGTGTAAGATTCATAGTCTTGTGAATATCATCTTCATGAATTCTATCATTATTAGAGAATATTAAACTCCTGTTTCAAGTGTTTAATAAGATGTCTTGTTCAGATAGTCAGACAAGTTCTAACATCAGATTATAATCAAGATTATTAACTTTATATATATTAACATCTTTACATTGATATTCTCTCACATCTATGATCAACTTCATTATGTAATAAGTATAAATGTCTTTTAGATCATCAAATTCTGTGAGAAGTCAGAGTTTTAATAAAGAGATACACTGAAGATTATAATATCTTACAACTGAAGATTTTATTATTGTATAGTAACATAGACTGCTGTCTATCATAACTTTCATATTATACATATTATCAATCACAGTAGATATAAGAATTACATTCATTGTTATTTTCTCTTTAAATTATTATCATCTGATCTTTTTAAGTTTCTGTTTATGAATTTGAATAGAAGTTAATCTTTTCTTTATTTTATTGAGATATTCTTGTAGTTATCTTCTGAATCTTTCTTTACTACAATGTGATTGACACAGACAGATACTGATTCATTCTTTGAATGAGAAGACACTGATCTTTCTCTCAATTGAGAAGATACTGATGTTTCTCTTAAGTGTGAAGACATGTAGATTAATTAATAGTTGAAAGTAATATATTCTAATTAGTTACAGTTGATGTATACTTCACATTAACATTGATCAGTGACTTTCTTAAGAGTGATCTCAGAAACTCAGAAGTCTGTTTGAATGACAGAAACTCTTACTTATGTATAGATATTTAAGTCTATTCAGTTCATAGTATCTGTATCATTGCTGTTATTTCTCTTCAGCACAGATGTATAAGTGACTGAGTTATTTCTCAGTATAGATATGTAAGTGTAATATCTTCTATCACTATTCTGTATACTCTTGAGCTTGATAAGATAGTTATTTAATATTCAGAGCTGTGTGCAGAAATCTTTATAAGTCTGATCTTTATCTACACTTATAAGAGTCTGTAAGAGTTTGAAAGTTAATACCTTCTTAAGCATGCTAATCTTTATTCAATTCTTTTAAGATTAATTATCTGCTTCTAGAATCTTGATATTGAAGTCAGAGATGATTCATGAATATTATAAGAGAAGTGTTCTTCTGTCAGATACTCTGTAATTAATCTAACAACTTTCTATTATATAACAGTGTCTCAGAACAGAATATCAAGATGTTTAATAATATTATCAGATATTTATAGTGCTGATTCATATACTTTTATTCATGAATGAAACTTCTGTTTCATGTGATTCTTCAATCATTCATTGATATATCAATCTTGATTGATTAATAAACTGATGATATCTTCATCTATACTCAGTTTCACAAGCATTTTCATTCTTCATAATGAGTAGAGAGTGAGATTAGAAGTATTGAAATATACAGAAGCATCTAAGTATTTCTTCAGCACTTTTATATTCAATTCTATAGATGTTGAAATTGCATAAGTTAATTATTGAATCTCTTTGTATTGAAGTTGTTGAGTTGCATGCATATCAGCTATTTATTATTATTGTAATTTCAATATTACTTAAAGTCACTGTGACATCATATCTATGCTCATGTTCAAGAGTTTCATATTATTATTAGATATAATTATATTAATTATCAGATATATAATTGTATAAATATCTTATATATCTGAAGTGTCAGAACTCTTGAGTCTTTCACTGATATTCTCTTTATAAGATCTTATTACAGAGTCAGAATAACTGATAAGTAAGCTTCTATTTGAGAACTCAGTGTCTGTTTAACTGTGTTTCTCTTTTTTATATAATGTTATACATTCAGATATCTCTCAATAAATAATCATTTCTAATAAGAAGATAATGAATATTTGTCTAGTATAAGAGACCTACACTAAATAGATCAGTATAATATTAATAGATCTTATATAATAAAGAAAAAAATGTTAGAGAAGAAAAGAAAGAGAAAGTATGAGAATCAGCAATTAAAGTGAATATTTATATACATATATGATGATGTACATAGTGAGGCTTCAGAATGAAAGAATCTATACATGTTTATAACAGCCGAGAATCAGTGATCAAGAATGACTGAGAATCAGAGTGTATATATTCATAGCAGCTGAGAATTGATGATTGAGAATAACTGAGAATCAGAGTATATGCATTTGAGAATAAAGTGATTGAAATCTGTGAAGTGTAATGAAATAGTCTATATAATTGATCAGACGCAGCCCGCCACAATATCTCACTTAAATAGAAGTAATTAGTCTGTAAAAAGAGAATCTGACATCTCTCTTAATTACTACTTTATTAAGTAAATATTTACAACTCAGCAGAGCAGTTCTATAAATAGAGAAAGAATATTATATATAAAAATAGCAGTGTCTTCTATCTAGACTAGCTGCTGAGATTATAAATTTTATATTTAATCTTATTTAATCTGATCTTATACATTTCTTAATATAAGTCTTATCAGAATCCAGTATTAAAAAAACCTGAAAGTAGATTATTTCTTTCAGAAATGATGTTAAAAATGATCAGATTTAATTTAAGAACAGTGAAATAAGAGTAATTTCTCAAAATAAATAGTGAAAGATAATCATTCTTTTAAAATTAAAATAAGACTGAGACTGAAGATGAAATTCAGTCTTATTCAGTTCATTCAGTGATTGCTTATATAATTAGAATTTGATAATGATTATTAATAATACTTCTAAAATAACTAAATATATTTTTATATAAGTTTATTATTTACTTTCTTATGAAAACTACACTTCTCTGATATACTGTGACGGGCAGTGCCTGATCAATCATATAGACTATTCTGTTACACTTCACAGATTTCAACTGCTTCATTCTTGAATATGTATACTTTGATTCTCAGTCATTCTTGATCACTGATTCTCAGCTGTTATAAACATGTATAGATTCTTCTGCTCTGAAGCCTCACTGCGTGTATTACTATATACATGTATAAATATTCACTCTGATTGCTGATTCTTATACTTTCTCTTTCTTTTCTTCTCTAACATTTTTCTCTTTATTATATAAGATCTATCAATATTATACTGATCTATTTAGTGTAGATCTCTTATACTAGAAAAATATTCATTATCTTCTTATTAAAAATAATTATTCATATATCATCTTCTCATTAGAAATGATTATTTATCAAGAGATATCTGAACATATAATGATGTATAGACTGGCCGCCGGGACTATGAATTTCACATTTGGTTCTATTTGGTCTGGTCTCATACATTTCTTGGCATGAATCCCGCTGGGACTAATCATTAAATAAACATGCAAAGTGACTATATATCAGATCTCAAAATGAAACCATGACTTGAAAAAAATGAGAAAGTGATCTCATTTGGTCCCATTTAGTCCCATTCCTGGCATAAAGTTACTATTTTTAGACATTTTAAGGTTTTTTTTAGACTATTTTTAATTTTTTAAAAAGTAACGCTTTTTGGTAACACTCAAATGAGATTTAAAGCCATTTAAAGCAATAAAAATAATTTAAATTGAGAAGTGGAAATCATGGTCCCATTTGGAAAATGTGACAAGAGTAGACAGTAAGTCTCACTGGGACAGTATGAGACTACTATCTAATGTTAGAACCGTGTAATGGGATCTGTCGAATTGACAATGGGACTATCAAAAATTCTGGTCCTGGTCTCAGACACGGTCACACGGTCAGTCTAATGATGTATAAGAAAGAGAAACACAGTTAAACAGATACTGAGTTCTCAGATAGAAGCTTACTTATCAGTTATTCTAACTCTGTAATAAGATCTTATAAAGAGAATATCTGTGAAAGATCTGAGAGTTCTGATATCTCAGATGTATGAGATATTTATACAATTACATATCTGATAATTGATATAATCATGTCTAATAATAATATAAAACTCTTAAATATAAGTATAAATGTAATGTTACAGTGACTCTGAGCAATGTTAAAATTACAATAATAATAAATAGCTGATATGCATGCAACTCAATAACTTCAATATAAAGAGATTTAACAATTAACTCATGTAATTTCAATATCTATAGAATTGAATATAAAAGTACTGAAGAAATGCTTAAATACTTCTGTATATTTTAATGCTTCTGATCTCACTCTCTACTTATTATAAAGAATGAAAATGCTTATAAAACTGAGTATAGATAAAGATGTCATCAGTTTATTAATTAATTAAGATTGATATATTAATGAATAATTGAAGAATCACATAAAACAGAAGTTTTATTCATGAATAAAAGCATGTGAATCAGTACTGTGAACATCTGATAATATTATTAAATATCTTGATATTCTGTTCTGAGACACTGTCATATAACAGAAAGTGTTAGATTAATTACAGAGTATCTGACAGAAGAATACTTCTCTTACAACATTTATCTCTGACTTTAACACTAAGATTCTAGAAGCAGATAATCGATCTTGAGAGAATTGAATAAAGATTAGCATGCTTAAGAAGATATTAACTTTCAAACTCTTACAGACTCTTGTAAATGTAGATAAAAACTAGACTCATGAAGATTTCTGCACACAGCTCTGAACATTGAATAATTATCTTATCAAGCTCAAGAGTATACAGAACAGTGATAGAAGATATTACACTTACACATCTGTATTAAGAAATAATTCAGTCACTTATACACCTGTACTGAAGAGGAATAACAGTATTGATACAGATGTCATGAACTGAATAGACTTAAATATCTATACATAAGCAAGAGTTTCTGTTATTTGAACAGACTTCTGAGTTTCTGAGATCACTCTCAAGAAAGTTGCTGATTGATATCAATGTGAAGTATACATTAACTGTAATTAATTAGAACATATCACTTTCAACTGTCAATCAATCTATATGTCTTCACACTTAAGAGAAAGACTGATATCTTCTCAATTGAGAGAAAGATCAATATCTTCTTATTTAAAGAATGAATCAGTACCTGTTCACATCAATGACATTACAGTGAAGAAAGATTCAGAAGATAACTATGAGAATATTCTGATAAAACAGAGAAAAGATTAGCTTCTGTTTAAATTTGTAAACAGAAGCTTAAAGAGATCAGATAATAATAATTTAAAGAGAAAATAACAATAAATGCAATTCTTGTATCTACTGTGATTAATAACATGTATAATATAAAAGCTATGATAGACAGCAGTCTATGTTACTATACAATGATAAAATCTTCAGTTGTAAGATATTATAACCTTCAGTATATCTCTTTATTAAAACCTTGACTTCTTACAGAATTTGATGATTCAAAAGACATTTATACCTGTTACATAATGAAGTTGATCATAGATGTGAGAGAATATCAATGTAAAGATATCTACATATATAAAGTTAATAATCTTAATTATAGTCTGATGTTAGAACTTGTCTGACTATCTAAATAAGACATCTTATTGAACACTTGAAACAGGAGTTTAATATTCTTTAATAATGATAGAATTCATGAAGATGATATTCATAAGACTATGAATCTTACACAGATCTCTGTCAACACTTATAAAATACTCTGAAAAAGAAGTTATCAAAATTATTAATAAAGTCACTGATAAGATTACTGATGACAGAACTATGTATCAATCTATTTCATTAGTCTGATTAATATCAAGAAAGCTCTAGAAAAGTTATTCTATACTATAATAATAGATTATCACACAAAACTCTCTTAATAATATCATGAATACTTAGATGTCTTTCAATAAGATAATATTATGAATATATCTTCTTTACAAGACTCAGAAGTGAATCACAGTATTAAGTTAGAAAAGAAGAATAATAAGAACTCTGAGTCACTATAAGACGTTCTTTATAATATGTTTTAAGATGAACTTCTTCTTCTTCAGAAGACACTCAATGATCTGTTGAATAAGAGATTTATATATATTAGCAACTCTTTCACTGCATGTAAGAATAAGTGCTCGCAGGCGATTATTCAGGTGTTTGCAGCTTGGCGTGATATGTACTGTTAACTACTAGAAGTATTCGCAGTAGAAAGATAAAATGTAGAGATTAAATGTATAATAGTATTCAAGCTAAGTTATAAATAGTATTCATGAACTTCAGTCTATATAGTTATATGTAGTCAAGAGTCACTAACTCTATTAATTATATGAGAGATAGAAATAGAGATAAAGAATCTGTGAGAAGTGAGATTTCTTACATACTTTCTTCTCTCTAAGACTTTCTCTGTGAAGCTTTTCACTGAGTGACTTTATAGAATCAGCTCAGCACTGCAGTGATACTCACTAAAAATTCTTCACATCTATAAAAAATCTCAGTGAGAAAAAATCTCTTATTACTGTGAAGAAAAAAGAGTCTGTCACTTAGTTTCTTATTTCATAAGATTCTTTGTAATCTACAGATTCTTCTCTGACTATTATATAGATTCATCTTATATCTTTCATACAGAAGAGTTCTGATTAACTCTTAATCATTTTTATAAGATGCTTGTATAATTATTACACAGATTCATCTCACAGGTGAATCACTCTCTGTGATATCACTTTTATTAAAGAGAAGTATTTACAAGTTAATCTTTTACTCATTCTTATAAATCATTGTTCTTTGACACTGTAGAATTGTGAGGAATTTTTCATTCTTTCACTAACTCTATAGAATTGTAGAATCAAGATATCTGCAGCCTGCAATCACTCTTTATAGTTATATAGAAAGATTCAGATCTGTGATTCATAATCACTCTTTATTTACTAGAGTAATCTGACTGTTCTGCAGAATCACTCACAGTGTAAGTAAATCTCTTTAGAGTAGTATAAATATCTCAGATCTGTCTATGAAATCTTATCTTCTTTTTCCTTTTTCTATAACAGCTTTTATTCTTATAAACTGTGAGTATTCTTATTCATCTGTGAAGTGTTTTTACTTAGATAATAGAGAGAGAGTGTTTCTGACAATATCTGTATATTGATTCAAGAACTTCTTAAGAATAAAAATTTTTTCAATTTCAATATCTTTATAAACAATGTCTGACTACTGCTGAGCTTTTTATAAGTATCTCTGTGACTTCTCTAATCACTTTTTACTAGCTGATAAAGCAGAAATATCACTGCTTATAACAGTATCTTTATCTCTTTCAGTCTCATCATCATATCTGATCTTTAAGTCAGCAGTTAACTCTATGTCTTTCTCAGACCAGTTTCTGACTCTAAGTAGTGTAGTCTCTCTCTTTGCTCTAAGTCTTTTTATAAGTAATTTCTTACAGACTCTAGTTAACAGTTCTTATAAAGCTCTCAGTTTTATCAGTGTCTTCTACAGCTCTACAGACCTACAATTACTCTTTCTCTGCTTATACAATCTCTGATCAGATATATGCAAATATACCTAGGTTTTCTATCAATGATTCTCATGTTATGACACATTTCTGCAATTTCATTATCAATGAAAGATAAGTCTCTGAGTATCTGTAAAATTCAGATAATTAAGATAATATGAATATTATAAATTTATGATAGAAGTTAATCTGAATAGATGAGCTCTCTCTCTATATTTTAATTTGAAAAATGAATATCATTCTGAATGCTGGAGAGAAGTCACTGAAGTAATTCTTGCAAAACCTAATAGAAAAACTTCAATTTCTAAGTCATATAGAGTAATATCTCTATTGAACTGCCTAGGAAAGGTTTTAGAAAAGATAATAGCTACTCAACTATCTTTTATTAGCTCTATAAGTGATTCTCTTTTATTCAGTGAATAAGTGAGAGGTAGAAAACAGTGTTCTGCAATTGACACTGTTCTCTCAGTTGTTCATGATATTCAAATAGCAAAGCATGAGAGTCTGGTCTCAACTGCAGTTTTTATTGATATAAAAGAAGCATTTGATCATGTTTCAAAGTAAAAGTTAATTCAGATATTGAAGATATTAAAACTGCCACTTTCTCTAATAAAATGAGTTAACTGTTTTATGTCTAAAAGAATTATACAACTCTTCTTTGATGGAATGAAACAAGACAAGACTGAGATAAAAATAGAAGTATCACAGGGATCTTCAATCTTACTCATTTTATTTGCAATATGCCCTGCATATCGATTCAAAAATAGAAATATGAGAATAGTAAGTTCTCCGAGTTATGTGAATGATA